>NW_021940682.1:20598829-20755093 GCF_001715985.3 Manacus vitellinus
AAAAAAAAAAAAAAATAAAAAAAAAGGGATGAAAAGCAGAAGCGAGTAGAGATCAGAATGATGGTTTGTGCTTCAGCATCTCAGAAAAGGTTCATGTTTGAAAAATATATCGTACAATAACGAACAGTTATTGTACCTTATGGCAAGAAGGCAGCATTGGTATTCGGAGAGAAGCAAACGATAACTGAGAATTTAATCTGGAATTCGGTTTGCTGCACACGTGCAGTAACAGTTTTCCTGAGCATTTTTAGCATGTGGACTGATGCATGTTGCCATGTGCCTCGCAAAATTCCTTTAGCTCTGTGAGCAGTGGCAGTGTCTGCCCATACCCACAAAATCAAGGTGTGCTCCGTACCATTCTTAACAGCAGCTGTATTAGTGAGGAATGCTACAGTGTGTCCATCTGTGACAGGATTACCGATAGAACGCATCTTACTGGTTCCTTAAAGAACGTTTTAACTTGTTCCGTTAATGAGACACAGAATAGTGTTATAGTAGACCCTGGCACGATGGATAGTAACTTTTCATTCGAATGCACTTTAAGAACCAATTTGTGTCCTCTTCTGTATGTGCCAAAATATAAAATATAGTCACTTCCTAGAAAAAGCCTCAGTGGAAGGTTGCCATGTGACTTTTTTCCCCCCCCGAATAAATATGATTACAAGTTGTAAGCACTCCTGTAGAGCTGATACTTGTTTGCTGAGTACAAAACCTTGATCCTGTGGTGTGTAATTACAATAATGAATTAAACCTCCATTCTGATGGCATCTTGAATTTGGTGGTGCTCTGAAAAAAAATGGAGAGTAAGTGATTTTAGCACATGAATTTTGATCTGTTGGCACTTGCTCGCTAAGAGATTTGTTCTTTTTGATATGTCTATATAACTTATACAAGCTGCAGTTGTGCTGCCACTCCCATACTCTCTTTACCTTACGCACCTGAGAAGTTCCATTTAAAGAATTTGTGCAAATGGTTGACAGATAAGAATTGGAAGAACTCGCTGATATATTCAAAGTAAGCTCTGCTTTCTGTACTATTGGTGAGCGCCTTTATAATTTTTTTTCCAGAGAAAGGAGAATGTGATAGTCAGGAAGAGATAAATTTTTCCAGTAAGAAGGCAAATTAAAATGTACTATACATATTCATTCCACTTGGAAGACATTTAAGTGCAGTACCCCAAAATTAATTCAGAAAGCTGAGAGCCTGATGCTTTTTCTCTTAGCATTTTTCTTGGGTGGGGACGAGGGGAGAATGACACCTCTAATTGGAGTTAAAAAGGGAGGGTAGAGGATGTGGAAATTTGGAACAGAACTGTTGATGAAGCTGCCATCAAAGGCAGCTGCACTGAAGTAAGAACCTAAAGCAAATTGGCTCTAGGTAAAAGTTTTGCTACTGAGGAACTTAAGGAGGGAGCAGTGACCCAGGTCAGTCATGATTTGATTTACATTCCAGGAGGAAGACATTTTAGTGTTGGAGGAATCAGAATTCTGTGTTGGAAATGCTCATTTTAATTTATTTCCATCAGCTGGGAGGGTGCAGGTTTTACTTTGTTTTAACTGGCATTTTGTTAAGGATCTTTGTATTTATTTGTTACACGTTAGTAATAGGCATAATGAATAATATTCTTCACAAATAGTAAACTCCCACCTTGCTTTGGCCAGACTAAGAAACTGTCAAGCCTTGGACTTAAGCTCTCTTGGCTCTTGATCCTGAGACCTACTCTGCATGCAGACTGCAAGTTAAAGCAGAGATGAGTGAATGACATTGTTCTGGGTCCAAGCTTATTTGTTTGCCAAATACCAATCATGACTAGATTTTTTTCCTGATGATCCTATTATCACAATACTTTGCTTATTAAATGTTGAAGATTTGTACTAGTCATTCAAATCAACAGTCATTATGATGAACTGACTAGCTTTTACTCTGAGAGATGTGATTTGGTATTGTTTTTGCATTTGGAAACATGTTGGCTTATACTATTTCACATTTTCAATGTTGTCTTCACAGTTATATGACCTGTAAGCTTATTTTTAAGAAATCACAATCAAATTCTGGAGAATAACGCCTTTAGACAATTATACCATCCTGGCATTCTTTACAATCCAATGCATTTTTTTCCTTTGTGTAGGCAATAACACAGGGCTGCTTGTATTTGATCTTTTAGTCCATGTGCCAACTATGCCAGCTTGTCTACAAGACAGTAGTCATGGTTCCAAGTATCAAAGGGTTATGCTTCAGATAAACCTGGCTTTGACAAGGTAATTAAGCTAGGAAAAGTGTTTCATTGTCATAGTTTGCTTACTGTCTCTATCCACAGCCTTTCTGTATTTTTTTTGCCTTTAAGGAGAAAAACATCAAAGTATTTGAGCATGTTAAATTAAGTATTTTGGGCACTGTGGTTCAAAGAAGCAGGTCTCTACATACCTTATTGTCAAGTGTTTAGCTCTATACAGTGTCAGTCTGCTCCCATATTTGAATTGCTCTTGGAGATTGCCTTGGTTTACAGATTACATGTAAAGACAGTGGACATTTTTGAGACAGTTGCAGTGTTCATACTGCTTTTAACATGTAGTCTGGGAGAAGAAGAGATAGCTGGTTGGGTTGGGGTTCTTTTCCTGCTTTTATATTTAGGTACTCTGGAGCAGTTCTTCCTCCAAAGAGTCTTAATTTAAGAAAAAACATGAAATTTGGGCTAGATTTACTCTTACAAGCTTGAGCATAGAGTTAAAGAAAGGATCTTGTTGACATTCTCACCCCCCCAATGAATTTCTCTGAAGCGAAGTATCTTGCAACACTTCAGATAGCAATTGTGCCTAACTCATGTTAGCTGCAGGTGGAAATCATTATGTCTAGCATAAGGGAGTGATGTTACTAGTGTTGAACAAACCTTAGCCAAAGGAAAATCACCAGGGAGATAGCCTTTCTTCCTGGTTGAAAGAATGGTGATTCTGTGTTGAGAAGTGCTGGCACATCTCCTGGAGACTCTCTGTCCTTGGATCACAGAGTCAAAGAGGTTCTTATTGTCATGGAAATGCTCAAGCAGGAAGGAGAAAATCCAGGATCATCTCTAGTCTTCCTCCATTCCTTACTTATTGCCTTCAGCCTCCTACTAGTGGGTTATTTCTAACTCAGTTGACTGAGGAACATCTTCAAGAGTTTTGCAATGCCTTTCCTAAAGACAAATGATATTTGGTCCCTGCTTGGCCCATCCTGTGGGGTAGGTAGTATCTTTGATATCTCTAGAGGAATAACCAGAACATACAGGTTGCAGTGTTACCAGCACTAACAGTAGTACCCAGCATTTGTCTCTTTTTCATTAGGACGCAAATTGTAATATATCCATGCCCCGAGAACTGAGTTTGGGTTAAAGTCAAATGCCTGAAACACAGCTTGATCAAGAGAAGAGGTAATGAGCAAGGACAGTGTGTCTGAAGACCTAAAATCTCTGGCTGTTCTGTCACTTGAGGGCACTTGCTCAACGTTAGAAAGCAGTCTTCAGCACTGGAATATACACACTCTGCGGATGGTTAAGACAGTACTTTTTTCCCCTTGGGGATATTGATATCCTGGCTTTTTTCCTGGACTTGCGCGATCCCTTGCTAAACAACCCAAAAGAAGAGCACTTTTCCTTTGGGAAAACCAACTGGAAATTCCCCCTGGTCCAGAACTAAGTAATTGTAACCATCCTGTTTTGTCTAAATTTATCACACGTGCTATATGCTTATCAGCAGTGCCTGAAATAAGTAAGTGTTTGGTGGGGTAAAAAGGTCTTGGGAAGCTTGAGATGGAAGTTCTTTCTCCCAGGCCTTTGTCTTTGGAGTTTACTCTTTCTAGAAACATGAAACTGGGATGTGTTAAGGAAAGATAGGTCTCTTTTCTTATGTTTTCCCAGCTTTTTGGTGTAGGAAATCCAAGGTGATTTGTATGAGGTTTGTTATGTGTAATTGGTTTGTTCTTCTTCATTTTGTTCGTTTCCTGCAGTTGGAAAACATCAAGAGAGGTTTTTCTAATGTTTAGAGTATTTTAAGTTCTGATGCTGCGAAAAGGGTAAATTTAATAGTAGCTGCAGTAATAGCAGATGAAGTCAGCAGGGAGTTTTGCCTCTTTGACAGCAGATTTTAGACCATTGTTTAATTTTTTAAGTTCTTTTTTTCAGAAAGTGCTTCTCTACAGTGGAGAATAAACATTTAGTTTTGCAGTACTTTTAAACATGGTGAAACATGAAGGTGATAAACATTTGTTTTGCTTGTCTGACTGTGGATGATCATCTAAACTCTTCATTTAGTTGACTGGTCCTCCCAGTTGCAGAGTGAAGTCAGAGCTTCAGTGCTTCTGGGTATTTCCATGTGTGCTGCCTTTGCTGGTTCTGTATACTTTGAAGTAAAGCTTTTGCAGTTATATCAGTGCAAATATATGCCTCTTTTGCCAAGTGTCATCATGGCTGGGCTTCGCGAACGAAGATTTAGGAAGGCTCTATCCACGTTTGTTACAAGCACACTGGTGGCTAATGAGGCCAATATGAGATAGACATGTCCGATTGCAAAAGGCAGAGCAGAGAGACTCCTTAGGTGGTATATTCTGCAAGACATGATTTGCCATGTGTATAACGAAGATAATTTCTTTCTCCGTCGTATATCTGTTCACTGAAGAACACTATTACATGCAATATCTTTGTTTCTAAGTATTGAGAATGGTGTTAAAAGCCACTGGTAAATTGGTAAGCCACAAAAATGGTTGGATGTAATTATTCCTAATATAGGAAAATGGAAAGTCAGTTACAGTGTTCATCAAGATTTATTATATTACTCAAATGTGTGTGTATATGTATGTGTGTATGCATGTATAATAGAAATAACTTTAATTCCAGAAGTTTTACTCCTGTATTGCATGGTCATCTCACTGTTTTTAGGCTTCATCTTACCCCCTGAAATTGATATTAAGGCTCTCATAATTTTAAATAGATTCATAAAAAGTGCTTGTAAAAATAATTAGTAACTCCTTACTGTTTATATAATCTTAGATGATGTCACTTATTTCATAAGTAAATATGCTGGACAAATGTCAGTTTGCAAATAGTTCAATCACTTAAAAATTAAGATAACTGAAAACCCTCTAATTATCTCCTTCAGGATCCCATAATCAAGAGCTGTTATAGAATTGTTGTACTTTGTTAATGCTTTTATCTTCCTGGAATGTTTTCAGAGGTAATGCCGAAATCTTGGAAAAGTGTTAGTTTGATAATAGTGCAGTCACCTGAAAAGCACATTATTTATGAGTACCAAATTGTTTTGTGAAGCACCTGCATTGTTATTATTATATGATCAAAATATATAGAACTTCAGTGTTCTGTACTAATATTTAAAAACCACCACAGAGGTAAGTGGATATTGGAGTGAATTGTCACACAGAAAAATAGTTCAGCAAAACCGAAGGGAAGTAGTGTATGATTCACTGTATTTTTACTGAAGCCATTATAAATGATGCAGATTATTACTTTTCTTTAAAATCTGAATGTGGTAGTGTTCCTGCTCTTAGCACTAGCAAGAAAAAAGAATGTAAGGATTTTCATAGGCTTTCGTAAGTGTTTCTCAAATCTAATCCATGTTATGCCCAGCTTGGGTATTTCGGAAGCAAAGATTGGCTCTACAGGAGGCATATTATAAAAAGACTTCCAAACATCATCTTCATTTAAAAACTCACTTAGAAGTGTTAAGTTTAACAGGTGCTCATAGGTTTAAAAACCTATTGCACTAACCTTTTCCTAGCAATTTCTCCACTGCTTATTAATTTAATTAATTGATTGTCCATGTGGTTTTTACATACCTGTGCAAAATGACAATGAATCTTTAATATTGTCTGAATACTACGAAGTCACACTTCTGTAAGCATGGAAGTATGGAAAGAACATTAAATATTACGACTGTCATTTTCCACTTGGATTCTATTTATGCTAATTTTTGTTGTTTGCAAGAGTGTCTTTATGACCTGTGTGAGAGATTAACAGACCCTTTGCCTTAGTACAAGATACTGATTTTGGAGTCGTCATGTGGTGCTGTGATTTGAGTGCTTCCAAACCTCTGTATGCACTGAACCATCTCAGCACACTTCCAAACAGCTTCATACTTGTCCTTTAAATACTTTTTGTATATATTAGTCACAATCACAGCACAGTAACAACAATTGTTCAGTGCTGTCCCCATGTTCCTTTCATAAGCATCCACCAATCAGTGCAGGATAATCTTTGGGTTTGGCCCATATGAAATGGGCCCTCTAGTGCTTGACTGTGCCCATTTCCACTTCCTTTCTAAGGCTTGCTGTTACCATTTGTGTCCTTTACAGAGCTGTCTGGGACTAAGCAGTATCTCTGCAGTGATGATACACACAAGGAGGCATAGGCCAGGGGAAGAAAGCATTATGTACCTCAAGGGTTTGCGCTCAGAGATTTTGAACAAGGTTCTTAGCTGGTGAAAATTGTCATAGCACTGTTTATTTCATTGACTGCACAGGCTGAAGAGTATGCCTCACGTTCAGGGGTAATCTTGCTGGATATTAGGAAGAAGGGTAAGTAATAGAGTATGTGCAGTTATAACTGCAGTGAAGCAGCATTTGGGCTGCTCCCCTAATGTACCTTTCTAAAGGTAGTAAGGAGCTCCCTTACTGTTGCTGTCACAGTCATGAGAACTCCAATTCTGGTAGAAACCCCATGGACTCTTGCTAAAGACACCATCTTTTAATGTGATTTTACTTACTTCTTGAGTCATTTGCATTGACCAATTAATTGGCTAAAACTTCGAAGAAAATGAATTGTTGAAGAGGAAAGCTCGGTATGTGGTTTTCAAAGGTGCCTTTAGAGGAAGCGTTAAAATAGTTGATATTCTCTGTAAATGCTCAGTTGTGCAAATAGGAAACTAATGTTAGGCGGTCCTGACCTGGAAATCTTGACTGTAGAGTGTTAAGTTTCCCTTTGAACTGTATTTCTCTAAATATGACATGTTGTACTATATATACAAACAAGTGGCGTTCCTAGCTTGAGAATTTTATTGAAACCCTTTGGTCTTGATACTTAAGTGTAGTACTGCAGGACTATACTTCTGTAATAAAAGTATGGATAATGTTCATTAAAAAATAAAGGCTATTTGAAACATAAGCTAGAGAGCAAGTCCTATCCCCCAAACCAGCAATTTTTCCTGTTTGAATAGTTGACTGCATTGAGATTGTATTTTTTTCTTATTATATGTACCAAAGTCTACTCTAGTCAACAGGAAGTTGGGAAGCTTCTTTCTTTTTGAACAAACCATTTCCTAAATATTTTCACAAGTAAAGAAAAGCTACTGCTTGCTTCTACTGACTCTTGGTGTGGTGCAGCAGTGTACAAATGTGGTACCCAAGGACTTAGTAATGCCTTGTAGCACTCAGACCACCCCACCTGAGGACAGTAGCTTGGTCAGACTGAGAATTGATTCCCCAGCTTCCCACTCTTTGGTGTCTGAGATCGGTAATCTGTGCTGGGATCTTTGCAAGAGAAGGATCCCTTTTTATCTGCAGAGCATTGCATAAAATTTATTTTTGAAAATGTCTTTCTCATGGTACAAAAACTTAGACTTTGTGTCTTTTGGAAAAGCAGTTTAGAACAGAAGTACTGCAAAAGAAACAATCTGAGTTAGAAGCAGTGAATAAATACAAAACAGTCTTTCCATGTTTTTTTTCCTTGACATGCACCCTATTTTGAGTTATGTAACTTAAGTAATAGGATTGTTCTTTGACCTTCATAATCTCTTTCTATCACTGGAGGTACAAATACTCACGTAAAACAAAATTTCTTCTTTTCTAACCGATCTTCACTTTTAGTTATCCGTATGTGATGATGACTTTATACTTTAATGCAAAACTGTTGATTCGTGGAAGTAATCCTGTGTTCATGCATTATACAAAAGCTATATCTGGTATTGCTGCTATTGCTAGGGGCTGATGTGTCACATTTTTATAAATCTTATTTTTAGAATATCTTATTTCAGCCATCACAGCCTGTTCTGGTAAAACCTTGTTATGTTGATCCTAATGCAGTGATGACATAAGTAAGAGGGTGAGGGGGCTAGTTAAAAACTAGTAACATCCCTGAAGTATAATTTTAATTTATTAGGAACGTAGGAAATCCTTACAAGTCAGATTCTCCTAAAGAGGTCAATTTGAATGTGTAAACTAAGTAGAATTCATCATTTTTGGTTTATCTTACATTTTTCTGTCATGTTCCCCCTGTTTTTTTGCTGCGAAGTTTATACTTTTATATTATGCATCTTATATGACATTATTCACATAATGAAAGTATAATAATTTCAAAAAAAACCAAACCCTAACCTTTTGCCCTCATGCCTTTGAGCTTCTCTGTGGGAAAAGGAGAGGTGGAGCTGCCCTACTGGAGTACGTGTGTGTAGAATCCCCTTGACTGATAGTCTCCAAGGTGGATCTCACCATTTGGCTTCCCATTGTTCCTTCTGTTCTTGATTTCCCACCTCAACCCAGGGCCCCACTGATGAGACAATGCTCTGGATCTTCCTGTTCGTGGAAGGGAGCAGGTGATTGAAGCTTAGCTCAATCTTGAGGCATCCCGGTATCCTACAGGTTGAAATTGAGGATTAGGGGATCATGGTATAACTTGAAGTCACTCTTTGTCACACATTGCTGTGGTAAGCAGAGGGTCTAATCCAGCGGTATGAAAACTGACATAACTGAGTTTGGTTTAAAGGTTGTTACTGAATTTACACAGTTTGAATTTAACTCAAACTGTAATGGTGTGTGTGAGTCTGTATAATCAAATTTGAAGATATTTACATAATTACTGATATATCATATGTATTAAGAGTTCTGTCAAGCATTATTATGCTGTAAAACCTGATACCCTTTGTAGGCTGTGACACATGAAGTGTTTTTGTTTATACTTTTGACATACTACAAAAGATTGAGTGATGCATTCAGAAATTACATTGACATTATAGCACTCTCTGTCTCCTTTTCTAGATGGTAGTTCCTCAAAAAGAAGAATGTCAGTCATGGTTTTCGAAAATCTGAAAAGGGATAAAAGTTGAGGTGGTTCATCCTAAACAAAAAATTTTGATACAGTTTTTTTTCCTATTTCTTGATGCTCTGACAAAGTGGATTTCTTCCTAACTCTGCAGTATGTTTTCCTGAAACTTGAAAGTTAGGGAAAGTACACTTGCTAAGTTGCAGACAGGAGTAGTTGAAAACAGAAGTTTTAATGTTTTCTGTTCGTATTCTGGAAAAGATGGTGATGGCAGAAGGGAATAGAAACTTCAGATCTGCAGGAGAGATTCTAGATACTGTACTGATTGGACTGTAATCAAGGTTTAAATGATTGCAGTTTCTATCTGTATTCTAGTATCTTCTTCCAAAGACAGGAATCATTAGGCATATTGGATTGTTTAGATTTTCTTAGGGCTGCTTTGAAAGATTGAAATATTGCCTGTTAATGCAATGGGTTGTTTTACTTTTTGGGATACAAGACTTACTGAGCTACATTTGTGAGGGTTCTGTAAAGATATTATTATATTCCAGGTGTGTGCTGGGGAACTTGTCATGTAATTCAAGGACTCTGAATGGAACTTTAGTCCATTCTCCCTAGAGTATCTGGGAGATATTTTGTTACTTGTGTATGTTTATCTTGGACATGTACATTACAGGAACTATGCATATTAGAGCAAAGGGCATGTTAGTTTTTACAGAGAGCATCCCTTCAATGTCCTGACATCAACTTGAAAATGCAATATTACTATTGTTTAGCTGAATGTCTACGAATTTCTAAAACTGGTACATTTTGAATTATATATATGCGCCAATAGAATTGCAATGCTTGGTCAGTGAGAACATTCTGGTAGGTGCCACGTGGTAGAAAGTTCTTGAGCCAACTGGCACAAAGTGTGAGTGGCTGAAGGCAGCTAACAACAACAAAGGGGGCTTATAAGAAGGCTGGAGAGGGACTCTTCTCAAGGGCCTGTAGTAATAGGACAAGGGAGAATGACCTTAAGATGAAGGAAGGTAAGTTTATAGGTTAGCTCTTAGGGAGAAATTCTTTACTCAGAGGTGGTGAGGCACTGGTACTGGTTGCCCAGAGAGGTTGTAGACTCCTCATCACTGGAGGTGTTCAAGACCAGGCTGAATGGGGCTCTGATTAACCTGTTTTAGTGGAAGGTTCTCTGACCATAGCAGGGGGTTTGTAACTAGATGATGATTTTGAAGGTCCCTTCCAACCCAAACCACTCTGTGATTCTGTCATAGCAAATATGACCCATCACTAGCCTTGCATTGCCAGAAAAGGCATTGCAAAGTCATGTCTTTTTTTTTTCAGCAGTAAGAAGTGAGAGGCATGTGCTCAACTAAAGCAAATGTTCCTTTATGAAATCAGTCCTGTTGCTCTTATTTCAAGCCTTCTATAGGAGATTCGAAAAGGTTGTACTAGTCTGCTACAAATAGCCCCAGGACCAGTCCACGAGTTCTGATTTTGTTAGAGTAGTAGATTCATATAGTTATGCTCGCTGTAGTGAATCATCTTTCTGAGGCAAGGGTGTTTTCTACCAACCAAACCAAGGATTTGTTCAGTGATAGGGTTGATTGCTCCTCTAAAGTATAACAAATCCCACTGGAAAGCAAGAATACTTTCACCAATACTTGGTCCATGATGAAAGTGGAAATGTTTTTCTGGATAAAGTAGATAAGAGTGATGAGTGATGCTCATTTCAAACACTTTTATCCCAAACTACTGACCTCCTCTTAAGTAGTCCTGAATTTTTGTCAGCTCAGTAAGAGCCCTGGACTTTCATCTGTCTCTTTAGGATAATAGTATGTGTGTGATTATTCTACAGTTAAGAAATTTTTGAGGTATTTATTCCCTGTGTTTGCTCTGCTGCCTGAACCATACCTATCCTAGGAGTTGATTGCAGTATTTATCAAAGCTATGGAGCCCCTATCTGAGCCATCTGTAGGTAGTGGTTGTACCATCTGTCACTAAAGACTGTGTTCCAGAGGGAGAGACAATATGCACAGACTTTGTCATGCAAAACCTGTAGGGTATGGTCTCTGATGTTTGCTTTATTCTTCTAAGACGTATAAGTTCCAGTGTTTCACTAACTTCTAAAATCTTTATTGCAAGAGGCTTCTGAATGGCACAGTAGCTGATACTTCATCCTTGCCCATCTGTATGCATTATGCATTTTACTGAACTTCACACATTCCACTGGGAGGTGAACTATGGTCCCCAGTTGCTAAAGACTGTGAGAACATTAAAAAATGGGCAAAACCAAACTGCAGTAACTTTCCAATGAGTATATAAAGCTCAGAGATAATGGTGAGAATCACACAAACTAAGGTGCCTTTGGGTGCAAGCATATAATTTTCTGAATATTTTTTCTATGAATTATCAGGGATTACAGCAGCAGCAGATGTTCGAGGCAGCGTGATATAGATTGTGTATACTTTTGTGCTGTGATTAACGGAGCCAATATCCTTGCATGCTAAGAGATAGGTGACTTCAAAAACTTTCAAGAGAACATTAACAGCACGTTTCAGGAATGCTTTCAGTACAGATGTTGCTACCAGGAGCAAGATTCAAAATTTTTGTGTGGTGGTTAGTGATCATCTAATTTGTGATTAGCAGTAGTGGTATGTGATTAGCCACTAAATTTGAAGTGAAATTTGTGTTGTCTTCAGATGTATTTTGTGTTGTATCTGGGGGCAGTGGGATGAGGTAGACAATACTGAATGTGAGAACCTCCTAATGAAACTGCAAGCCTTCAGAACAGCAATTTTCTTGACTTCATGTTCTCTCTGTTGCACATGCTTGTTTGCAGTCGTTGTCGCAGGGAAGGATATGTCTTCATACTGTGCAGTCATGAGACCATGAATCCTTCTCCTGCCCCTTTCAACTCTGAGTAAAGCATAGACCAGACACATACTGGTGAGCAGAGAGTTCAGAGGCTGCTGCCGGATTTAGGTGTTGCCCAAGTGTGTAGCTCATCCACACAAGTAGGACTCCTGAGCTACCCTTGTTCGTTTTTGACCCATACAGTGTTGGCAGTCTATCAGAAAGAGACATGAAACACAAAGCAATGAAGTGGTGGGGGTTTTAGTACTTCTTTTTATTAAAAAAAAAAGGCAACACAAGGAACAATTTGTACAAATGACAGCAACCTAAAAAGAGACACTGCATCAGTAAGAGGTGATACTATGCGTTGCTATGTTAAACGGGAAAGGAACTGATTTAGCATATGCAAACAAACTTTAAGCAAGCCATATGATAGCTATTCCTATTCTAATACAGATCAGATGTAACATTAAGAGCCTGTCATGACTTATATGTGTAATGTCTGTGTACTTATATACGGATTAAAATATTCCAAGAAATACATAGCAAGAACATTATATAGTCAGCAAGAGGTTATGCATGTTTGATCTAGACTGAGCTTCTGAAAATACTCATGAAACGTGGATGATCAAACATTTTATTTAAATATTGAATTTGAAGGCATTTGAGTGGATTATTCTTTGTTCTTTATGGATGTTCTCTCATGAAACGAAGGGGGTATATAAATATATATATATTTCCTTTTTTTTTTTGCAGCATAGCAGAGCCTTGCTTGGTTGCTAGGTAACAAGGTATTGCTTTATTTGCAGGAGCAGTAGCTGAGTTGGTAGTACAGGCAATGATTTATCTGAAATGTATTAATATATACTGGAGCAGTAATAACAATTATTGAAATTGCTTATTTGATTGTGCTCCATGGCACAGAAAAATACATAATCGGTTCATTAGAATATTTCCTTCTGCTGTGTAGAAAAACTGCTTAATTACTAGGAATGTCCAGTTATTTAATAAGCATCAGAATCTGTATTGTTTATTTAGTATCTTAAAATGAGTTATTTCAACTACAAAACAAGAAGTTAACAAAATAAAGGGATTTATAAGGTGTAGCTACAATTGTCCATTCATACTTTTTTTTTGGCCTTTCATAGATGGGCTTGCTTTTTCAACAGCAATACGTTTTTGTCCAGGGATCAAGACCAAACCTGCCAGTCTCCAGGGCAGAAGTTGGCTCCTTTCTGGTGGCAGGCTGCCATCTCACTTCTGCCTCCAAGAAGACCAGCAGGTGGTCGGCAGGCCACTCCACTACCTCCTTTCTCACACAAGTCTGGAAATTCAGAATGGTCAGAGTTGCCTTCAAGGCAAATGCTAATACCACCTGTTTTCACTGGTAGCACACTGACTAGGTGGTTCTGGATGCTGTATCCATGACCAAAATTTCACTGCTGTTTGGTTTTGCTGTTATTTGTGAGAGGGAAGCATATTCAGTCCTAGTGGATTCCCCATTGACTTGATGCTGTTATGTCGGGTTACTCTTAGCCAGGTAAACATCTTCACCCCTGTCTGTTCTGTGGTTTTGCCTTCCTATCAACTGTTGTTGTAGACTAACCTTGCTCTACATCCCAGACTGATAAACACCCCTTTAATTCTATTTAAATAAAGCAGGATCTTGCTTTGCAAAAAAACCCCAAACAAACAAACCAAAACAACCCTAATGAACCAAACTGAATCATCAGGACTACAGATAACAGTCTTTTGAAGGATAGTAGAGATGACAAAATTGATTTTGGTGTACCTCGCCTGTGCTAAGTATTTGCAGCTGTGGGTAACATGTTGCTGCTTGTTGTAGTTTTTACATTGTATCATATTGTATCACATGACATTTTACCTTAGACCTCTAATGACTTCTAACACAGTCATTGACACAATCATTTCATAAGTAAATAGCTGCAGGCTTGGACAGTGTCTTAAGTATTCCTGATCCTTTGGCTTTCATTTCAGCAAAATGAAATGAAATAATGAGTAAATAAAAAGAGGCAAAATGGCACTCTCGCAGAATCTAGCTTTCCTGAAAAGTTACAAAAATAAAAAAAGCCAAAGCACAAGGGAATTAAAAAGAATAAAATTTAGAAAGCTGTTTCTGTATCTATACGTGTAGAAGATCAAAAGAAGTAAAAGGAAAACAAAAAGGACAATGAGAGAAAATGGATGCAGCAATAAAAAAAAGAGCAGCAATTATGGTTTGGCATGAGTCAGGAGGACAAACAAGGATGGCACTCTTCTGTGAATCATCAAAAGGAAGGTATTTGAAGCCATTGCTGGGTAAGACCTTCAGTATATACAATTCTATTATCTTCAAGTTAGAGAAAATTATTTTTTTTTCATGTATTATCAAGTGGAAGTTGTGCATTAAGGAAACTTGGGCATCCAAGGTTGATCACTACCTGTCTGATCATCCTTGCCTCAGGTTCAGAAGTTTCACCTCTTCTGACAGCACCTAGCTGCAGTGTCTTGGGGCTTGGTGCGCAGCTGCCTGGGTGATTTTTCCTGGCTCTAGGAGCTTCTAGAGAATCCTTGGATCATTGTCATCACACAGAGGCATATGAATATGGACTGTAGGACTTCCTTAACTCCCCAGATTTAGTGAGCTTTGTGTTTCATCTCACTGCTGTTTAAAATTCCCCAGTCATAATAATCAGACTGACAGAGGACAACATTTGCCTGCTTAATGTTTTCGTTATTTGAACAGCCAGGTTGACAAGTTGGTTCTTCTCTTAATAGAAGACTATCTGAATGGCTATTTTGATTAAAAATGCTTTCCTTAGTGGATAAATCATCAAGGAACTGATTTTTTTTTCTAATTTCAAAATACTTCAGGATGTTTATACGGGTGTGTTATAAGCTCAGAAATCAATCTGATCCTTGCTTGTCCTAAGCATCAGATCTCTCATTCCAATCTGAGTCAAAAGAATCCTGCATCTAAATTCTGGATGTGCATTCTTAGGTGAGAGGAAACACTGAAGACAGTTGCTTAATTAATTACTGTTCTGACATGAGGAATGACATTCACTCTACAGGCATGTCATATCATTTAGACATGAGTGGACAGCTTACGTTGGTTTCACCGAGTTTTATTTATCACTCCTGAAGGAAGGAATTGAATCTAAATTTGGAGTGCTTTAACTTTTCTGCTTGTAGAAAAAGAGTATTTTAACAGTAGCATGATTCTTTTATTTGATGAGGTGAACAGTGATTAAATAACTGCAGTAATGTGAAGTTACATAAGAAGCAAGATTTGAGGTTCCTGCTCTGAGCTATAATTATTATTAAAAGACACATTTTAGCATTTTTGGTAATTGATTTACTCCATTAAAGTTTCCTTTTGGAGAATATTTTTTAACCTAAAGAAGTATGGTTTTGCAGTTTTTCTGCCAGCCTTTCAAACTGATTGGGCATTTGAGCTGGGAAAACAGTTTCTTTCAGAAGTATTAAGTTCCCATAACTTTCATGAAAGTGAGTAGATGAAACCCTTTTGAGATCCTCACTGGGGCAGGGATATTGTGGCTTGCATGGCTGAGGGTGGGAAAAAGTGCAGGTAAGGAATAGTAGAGCCATGGTGGGAAGCTGAAATTACTGTGAGGACTGAGGAAGCTGGAAATAATACAGAGGACAAAGAGGTACAGAGAAAGGAGGAGTTCTGGTATGGGTCAAGGGAAGGATTGTGGAGACATAAAGTGAAAATCCATAGGAAAATGTACTGTTGTTTATGCTCCTGGTGGCACATGTCAATCACCAGTTGTCTCTTTAAAATAAGTCCCTGTGTGGTGAATGACATACCGGCTTAAGTAAAAGCACTCGCTCAGTTTCAGGGAGCTCCTCATGCTGCTCTCCTCACGCTGCTCTCCTCACTGTGCTAAGTGCCCTCCGTTAGTACAACCTGACGGATAAGAGCCACCAGCACCTGGCGGTCTCATCTTCTACCCATGGGAAAAGTGCATGCCACAGAGGACTGGATTGAGCAGGATGTTACAGTTTGTGGGAAGGAGTTTCTCAGTGTACATGTTGCTATGTAGCGGGTAGGGAAGGCAAAGGCAGATAAATATGCCTTCTACACTTTTGCTTTCTCACATCCTTTTAATCGGATATTTTACTTTTTTTACAAGAATTAGTGTTTTCCAGTCCTTGATTGGGATTTTCTGTATGTTTGTGATCAGTAAGTGCAATGTCACTTATGTAACCATAATAATTTTTCACTTAAACAAGCAGCCCATCAGAAGAACATTGATATTTTCATAAATATTATCATTAGTTTATAAGAACAAAGAAAACGGTGTGGGACATCTGATTTTAGGCTTGCCAAGAGTGAAGTCTGTGAACCACTTCTTGCAGTGCCTGGCCAGGCTGCATACGCAGTACATGTTTTTTAATGCCTCTTATTTCATCCATTCTGATTGTGTGGATACAGCAAGTAAAGCTGGGATGATTTTATGAATAAAGCATGGCGTTAGGATTTAGAAGATGTGGTTTTCGTTCCTATTAGTATGCCAAGTTGTACCTTCAACCTTAAGTTTATCAGTTAATCCACATGTGCTTCAGGTTTGCATTTGTTGAAAAGAAAATAGGAAAGAAAAATCAAGTTAGTATTTTTTCCCTTCTGCGCTGATAGAAACATACACTGGCATTATTCAGTGACTCAAGAGCTGCACTCTATCAGCAATACAGAATGAAGTGACTACGTTGCAACAGGGAGGGCTGACTCTATATAAAATTAAAGTCAATGCGTTAAAAAATAGGCTTATAACCTGATGTTTGTACTGTGATAAGACTCACTAGAGTACAGTAAGCTTGATCACAGGCAATGTAAGATAGTGGATTAAATTTCTTAATTGCTAATAATAAGTAATCCTTGTGTCTCCAGGGTATAAAGAAGTTGAAAAGCAGCCAAACCACTGCATTTTCATTGTGTCAGTCTCCTTGGCAGTTCTCTGTGGAAGCATGCTGATGGGCAGGGGGAGGTTAGGAACAGCCTGTGGGTATGTATGGCATTGCTGTCAGGTTAATAAATTACACGGGTCCACCGAAAAGTAGGTGCAGAGAAGCACATGTTGTGTATCCTTCTGTGACACTTCAGCATGGCATTCTTCTGGCTCAGGGGATTCAGTTATTCATTGCACTCTCTCTCTCTCTCTTTCTCTCTCTCTCTTAATTTAATTTGTGAGCTCATTTCACAGGAGTCTATTCTGCTCCTAATGCTTCTACGTAACCATCCGGAATACTAGAAGTGTATAAAAGCAGTGAGAATAGACCCCTGAGCTTGAGCTGTGTTTTCACTGTGCTAAATTCATGTTTTACCATTCATAAGCTCTCACTCTACAAAACCTGTGCTGCTGTTATAAGATAAAATGTAGGTTTGGATTTAATTTTTCTAAGAAGCTGGATAATAGACATAGAAGTGATGCATACAGTCACATATCGGAATGGTTCTGTGTTATATTGCTGTATTTGAAAGTAAAGCTCAAAGAGCAAGTCTTTTCTTCTTCTTCACATTTCTTTAATCATTTTTTAGCATGCTGTGAAATAAAAGTTACTGTGTTATATATTTTTCTTAAATCACATTGCTCTACCCTATTCTTATTTGTCTAGTGAAGCAGGAGGCCATGTCTGAGCACGTGTACTTTGCTCCCTGCTCTCCAGTTCCAAACTCATTTGATGTTCAGTTTACTGCCCTTTTTCATTTCATCTTGCTGGTCTGTGTCTTCTCTTATACTTTGCCATGCAGTGATAAAAGTCCTGGATGCCTGAGATGCAAGGACAAATCTTACCGAATGGGATACATCCAGTTGTCTTCATTCCACCATGGGTATCATTCTTCTTGGGACGAGATGCTTTAGCTCCTTGCAGGCTTCTACTGTAGTAAAACATGGGTGTTAACAAAGCAGTCTGGAAAGGTTGAGAGTTGACAATATAGGATCAAGAGAGCTATTAGTAAAAGTTGCTATCATCTGCATCTTATACTAGCATATCACTAATATTGTGACTGGGATGAGCTGATCTGTGGCTCTTTCTTACCACCAATAACCTGGATGAAGTTCCTGTAGAGGAAGGAGGGACACATCAAAACTGCAGTTTGCCCGCAGCTTGTCTCAGATCTGCCTCAGTTTTACAAGCCAAATCAGTGGGTTGGGAAGAGAATTAGCACTAGCAGCAGTGTCCTTTTACACCTAAGTCTCAACAGAGCCCTTTACAGAGCAGAGTCAGGGAGAAATACTGCCATACAACTTCTCTCATTCATTTTTGCATGTCTTCTTGGGTCTGTGTAGTTTGATTACACTTGGGTTGTGTCCAAGCTTTTCTTTGCATCCCTGAGAGATTATAAATTCCTTTTAACTAAGTGAAAGTTAGAACCTTTCTCAACCCAGTGTTGTGAAATCTGAAGGTTTACTGAAGGATAACAAAGTGCCCTGTTCATTTTGTCTGAAAAACCACAAGGAGAAAATTGTCAAGTTTGGAAATAAAAGGTTTGTCCTAACTACAGTATGCATGTTGCCTGCAAGCCTGATTTGGTGTCTGAAAGGCTTCTTTCTTGTCCTTATATAGTAAAAAGGATTCTGCAGGTGGTATTTACAGTAGGGCTGCTCCAGCTTGGGCAGACTGTTCCTGTGTGTAGAATTTAGAAGTTCAGTTGTCCTTTAATCAGCGATTATCTGCAGAATGAAAAGCAAGTCAACTTTACAACTTCAAATATGATAGTATAATTAAGATGTGGGGTTTTTTGTTTCCCCCTCCTATATGGTAATTCAAAACTCTCTGTGTAGTCATGGGACTTCTGCATTTGTCTTCCTAACAAAAGCTGAGATTCAAAAGTTTGTGGGTTTGGGGGGAAGATAGACTTTATTGAGAGTCGTGATGAAACCACAAGAGTGAGAGACAATATGAACAGGATCTGCTTACTCTCACCATAACTGTGCCATCTCTGAAATGGAAATAAAAAGTAATCCTAGGGGATTTTTTTCTAGCTGTGAGTATAAGCAGCTATGAGATTGAATACATTTGTAGGGTAGGTCTGCTGAATAAGAAAATACTATTTTTACACAGTCAGCTTTCATTCTAGCATTTCATTTTAACTGTACCCATCCTTTTCAGTTCTGCAATGCAGTGTTATTCCTGTTTTGTTGGAATACAGCATGTCCAACTGAGACACTGTCTTCATTGCAATCAATGGTATTTTGACACTGACATCAAGAAAACCAGGTTCTCATCCTTGTTACCATTAAGTTGTGTTTGAAAGAGACTCTTTTGCTGGCATTAGATCATTGCAAACAGGTAATTTATAAACTTGTGGGAAATATTGTAGATTCTATCGAAGTTCTAGTGTATGTGTACTTAGTTAAGTTCTTAAATAGTGTTAATATTCAGTGTACAGTCAGAATTTTTTGCAAAGCAAAGTTTCCTTTGGGAACAGGTTGCCTTTGACCAAGAACATAAGTGTAAATCTAGACAGAAGATAAAGTGTGTCTTAGCTAAGAACTAAACACAAGCAGTTTCTACAGGGAATGTAGGCTGTGCAGCCCCAAATGTCTAACACCCTGGTACTTACAGCAAGCTGGGGAGGCTTTTCAGTGTTCTCCTGGCCTGGAAAAAGTCCTTAGGTCCCCTGCAAGGGCAAAATAAATAAATAAAAAAAAAGGTATTTTGATTCTGCTTGGAGGATTTTGTTGTTAATATTTAAGTTAATGAAATGCCTGACCTATTGAATTATTTTCCTAACCATTTATCTAACTCTAAAATGCATGAAAAATTCAATGCCACTAACATAGCAAAAATGATTTAAACGTGTGTTCACTGAGTGCATAATAATCTGCAGTGTATAGATAACTTTTCAGTTTGCTGCACGGAGATTTAGCTGTGCAACTTTGAGCTAAAATAATGATGTACGTTTTCCCATTTAATTTTAGATCCTATTTTTCAGTATATGGGTCAGCTCCTTAACTCAATCCTGCATTAGTCTTGTTGCTCAAAGCAGGTTTAGAACTATGATCAGGTCTTCCACATTTTCATTTCTTTAAAATACTGAACTGTAAATGAGATGATTTTATCTAGAGATATAGATGCGTCCAGCGACAGTTCTTGTCTTCTTGCAATTTGCACAATGAAAATTATGTTTACCCTCTGAAACAAATTATTTTTACTAGTGACTCTTCTGCTGATAAATCTCTGCAGGTTTTTTTAACCTTTCAGGAATTAGAGAGTTTAGAGAGGAGAGATGGTTTCTTCTCATCTTAATCTCAGTTGTAAAGTTTAGCAGGTTTTGCTGTCTCACGTGTCCACATACCTTCTCTGCTGTTGTGAGGAACATTTTAGCACAGTAACTTGTGTCTGCATTTTTGCTTAGAGCAGAGGGAAGCTGCCTTGATTTTGAACTTAAAATAGACTGTGTGAGCCTCTGTGAGCACATCTGAATAAATAATTGTTCACTTGCGTACCCCAGAAATATGAGGCTTAGCTTCTAGTTTGCTGTTACCTGGAGCAGATCAATGGTAACCAAATCTAGGGTTTGGTGGTCTGTTTCTCAGGCATATGTCTGATACTACCCTGCTGCAGTAGTATGAGGGGTCCTTTGCACATTTCTCTTTCCTGCTTTTTAGTCACATGTGTGTGTGCAGAGATGGTAAAAGACATCACACATTTTTACATAAAGGTGGGTGTATTTATTTCAACCCCACATACACAGTTCCGCGTAGTTGCTCAGCAAGTATTTGTAATCAACTCAATGAATCATGCCAATGCAAGATTCATTATACTTTCCATTTTATGCCTTAAAACTATGCCTTTATGAGGAGGGTGGTCTGAGAGATTTGTCAATGCAGGTCAGTGGAAAGCACCACTGAGGGATACCAGCCCAGGTCTTGTCCATAGAGCACTCTGTATTTAGAGGTTTTGTATTCTTCATATATGGAAATTCCTCCTGCCCTCGATTTATTTTTTATGCAGGCTTTGTTAATGCACATTTTCTTTTTGCACACACAGAATGAAAATGTGATTGAAGTTAAAAGAACGAGTGACTGTACAAAGAGAAATACACACACAAATATATATATATATATATATTTTCTGAGTATACATCACCTAGTCTTTATTCTTAACAAGTGGTATGAAGTGGTGAGCTGTGAGGTAAATACTACCCTTTTCCTTTCTCTGATTTTAAGAGATATGTGTGGAAAAAAATGATAGCTAGTGTAAGCTTTTGGAATTTTAGTGCCTATTGAAAAATAATTGCATGCAGATCTTACAGTAGACACTCTTCATTGTGCTTGTCAATTGTTTCACAGCTTTACACATATTTTAAATGAGATAGCTGGACTATGCTGCTTTAGCATTTAAATGAAGCCAAATTAGTATTCTGTCAGCAAGCAGAAGGGGTTTTTATACTAGAAAGGTGTAGGAGGGAGATGGATAATGACGGATGAAACTTGCTGATACAAACACATGCCATATTTTCTTAAAAATATGAAATTATTTTGAACAACTGAAGCTTGTAAATTGCTAAAGCTGACCCTAGATGATTTTAACATATATGCCAATTCCTGAGGTCTTATGAAAGTCATTAGCAAAACGATACAACAGTAACATACAGGAGTAAATTTTGGTATTTTCTAAGTATTTCTTGTATCATGACACAGTAATAATTTTTGGTGTAGACAGTCAGAAAATGTATCCTAGGGAAAGGATTTCACCAGATTTTAAATAGCTAAAAATTAGATGCACAATTTTTAAAAAAATTATAATCTATACCAGGAGCCTGTGTTCATAAAATCAGTTCTTTCTTCAAAATTATATTTAATAGCCAGCCATTCTGAAAAATGCTTCCTATTGGTGAAACGCTGCGTTCTCTATATGTGTTACCTCGATAAAGAATTAAACAATCGTACTATGTGTGGTAGTATACTAAGTCATCCTAGGTCGCAGCTGGTGATGGGAGCTGGTTGCAGTGCTCCCAGCAGCACCACTTGTACAGAAGACTGCACAGACCATGAGAGAATAGAAATGAATGTGGGTGTTTGTTCTCTTCATTTCAACGGTATCCTAGAGGTGCAAAACAAGGACAGAGATTGCTGAAGAAAGGCGGTCTTTTTCTGCAACCTTGAGTGGTTATCCCATAAATAACATATGTAATAGACGTTGAACATACATTAAAAATGTTTACTGCATGGTTATTTCACTGCTTATGGAGGAGAGCAGATGCCATTAAATCAAATCTGATTTTATTATTAATCCAACTGCTTCCTTTCCATTTTTCTCTGGGCTTTTTGCCTTATTCATTGGTCAGCAGTTTTTGCCCATTCTTTTGCTGTCATTTTTCCCTGTCACCTCTGCAGTGGTCATCTGGATGAGGTGGGAATGTGGTTGCAAGTGCAGATGAGATTGCTGATCTGGGTGGTGGGTGATGGGTGGTAAAGAAATGAAGGGGACCTAGAGCAAAGCTGCAAGGGAAAAGGAATTTGGGGTCAGTTGAGCTGAAAATAAGATGTGAAGAGAGAGAGGGAGAAGGTTGACAGAGGAGAGAGAAGGAAGTTGAATTTGTAAAGAAGAAAACAGGAAAGTTATCCGAACAGCCAGAAGAGACAGATAAAATTATCTACTCTAGTTATCAAAAAACCTTGTGATGTCATCTATTGATGTCCTTCA
Source organism: Manacus vitellinus (assembly GCF_001715985.3). NCBI lineage: Eukaryota > Metazoa > Chordata > Aves > Passeriformes > Pipridae > Manacus > Manacus vitellinus. Next base: position 20,621,385 of record NW_021940682.1, read on the forward strand.
AATACTTGCCTTTTAATTTCATTGTAAAATGTTATCCTTCCGTTAGCTATTTCTCATCTGATTATTATAATGACCCATTTTCTGGTCTTCCTATTCTTCTCCCATGTTATTCGTCCTCTTAAAATTTCTGGAACTCGTTTTATCTCTCATAGGTTCCAAATTCCCATTTCATTTTATTCTTTCAGGAGCTTACGTTGGTTGTATCTGCAGTTAAGAAGCAGGTTAACAAAACTTAACATTTGTATTTTAAGTTCTCAACAGATATAGTTCCTTGTACAGTTTGCACTTAGTTATGGCTCATAGTGTCTCTCGCCATCTTTTAATTTATGATTTGCACATGGGATTTTGTCATTTATTTGCTTTCCCTGAGCACAGATGTGGAGGCATCCCTGGCCTGTACAAGGTCTTACTTCCCATTGGTCTGTAAAACAAATGTAGATTGCAATGTTCTGTAGTTCCAGTTCTATGTGAAGTTATTTGTTAATGACTGTGTGTTCCAGAGATGAAGCATGGAGCAATGAATTCAGCATGACCCTGAGCAGCACTTGTTTGCCACACTGGAGCTGTGGGATGTCTGGGAAGCAGCTCTAAGCAGGAAGGGCATACCAAGGTGGTGGTGGGAAAATCTGTGTGTTGAAGCATTCCACTATGCTTCAAACTCCTCCATCCCACAGCCTACCAGCATCTCGGTTTTGAACTGGAGCTTCTGTGTCAGTCTCCAGAAAGCTCTACTGGCAGAGAGCTGTTGTCTAGAAATTTCAGGGTGCTACCGAGTGCACTGTGCTCTGCTCCCTCCACAGTATGGATTTTCGTATCCCGAGCAGTTCTGAAGAGCCAGTACATTCAGTGTTTTCTTTTCACCCAGAGGGTGGTTGGGCACTGGAACAGTCTCCCCGGGTAAGTGGTCACAGCACCAAGCCTGACAGTTCAAGAAGTGTTTGGACAACACTCTCAGGCAAATGGTGTGGATCTTGGGGTTTTCTGCACAGGGCCAGGAGCTGGACTCAGTGATCCTGATGGGACCCTTCCAACTCAGCAGATTCTAATTCTATGATTTTAAAATGTTTTGTTAACTTTATGTATAATTCTAAATCTTCAAGGGTGAAGAATCTGGAGAATTTTTCCCAGTCCATCCATGCCACACTTTGATAGGAAAAGCCTGGCTGCACCACTCTTTTGCTGGTTCTGTCCTCTGGGCTCACAGCCAGGGAGGGCACCCAGCTCCTGGGGGCTCACTGGGAACATCAGTGCTTGGTAAATTCCTTGCAATCGGTGTTCATTCATAAAGGATCACTGGACCAAATTTGGAGTGAACCACAGAATGAGTTCCTGAAAATGAAGAAATGTTATTTGTGGTACAGAAACATAATGTTTCAAAAGCATATATTAAATTTAAGACAGTCATTTGCTTACAATTCTGTTCAGAAATTTGGTTTACTTATGTGGTTGAGTATCTGTGAGAAATCTGAGAAGAAAATAGGGACACAACACATAAATGTAAATATTTTATGATTCAAAGGTTCATATTACAATAGAAACAAGTTTAAATGTCAGGATTCTTAAAATTAGAAAAGGCTTACAGTTTTTGGATCCAGATCTGGGTCACAAATACAGGAAAAATTAAAAAACCTGCATAAATGAGATGTATGCTTGAATAGTAGAGTTTCTAAAACTATAGTTAATTAGCAGTGACTAAATTTAGGCTTACTAATTTGAAAAGCTAAAAGTGTATTTAATTCTCTAGTACAACTCAGAAATGCATTTTAAGTCTAAGTCAGTCATGTGAAAATACCTTGTATTAGAAAACATAGCACATACGTAGGTTACATTATCATCTAATTGTCCATAATAAGAGGTTTTTTTCTCTTTGCTTGGTATTCATATAAATTTACTCTTCTGATTCATTATTAATCATAGTTCATGTGGTGATTTGGCATAAAAAGTTCATGACAGGATTTCTTATAGTGAGTTAATGTGATCTGTGCTGTAGTGCACATTTGTGACTAGATGATATAGAAACTTATTTGCTTTCACAATAATGCCTCTGGCTATTATACCTAACACTATAAATTAAGAGATATAAATATACATATAAACTAATGTCTTTTTTGCTCTAGCAAAACTTGTCATTCCAAACAAATGTGCATTTTCATGGCATTATTTCTGATCTGAAGGGTGATTATTTAATGTTATAGTAACATTTGTAAAATAGGATTAAAATAGAGTATGATCTTTGTAATGCATAAATGGGCTGAGTCAGTTATATAAGTTTTAATTGAAGAAATGTGAAAGTGATTTATTTTGAAAGTACAGATCACATGAGAGAATATAATGAGCTCTGAGTATATCACTGAACAGCAGTACGGGGGGAATAATATGGGCAGGAAGAGTAGAGCTACTGGATATTTGATTGAATATCAGTCAACAACAGAACACAAAAAAAGGACAGTGATATATGAATGTTGTGCATAGTAGCAAAAGGAGTGTGTATAAAAACTTGTAGATTTCTGTCCCCTAGTGTGGTTCCCTTTATGTTTCAACTGGGATAATGTGCATATACACTGGATTCTTTATGTCCACTTAAAACAAATTAGGAGCAGAAGATAAATTTCTTGGTTAGAAGAGTTTTGCAAAATTGCATGTATGTTATGATAAATGACTTACAAAAGGTAGTAAAATTGTTTATAATGATGAATTATTTTCATAAATCAATGAGGACAGAATAAGAGACAGACAAGTGACAATTTCGGTTAAATATTAACAGAAAACATAATTCAAGAATCAGAATGGTTAATCATTGGGTTAAGGATATTTATAGTCACAGAATCATTTAGGTAGGAAAAGACCTCTCAAATGGTCGAGTCCAACTGTTAAGCTAGCATTACTAAGGTAAGCTAGCACTGCTGAGACATTTGCTAAATCACAATATTTAGAATTATAAAAAGGCATGACTAGAGATTGGGGAGATTCATGAAAACATTTAGAGTGGTTTGGGAACAATTATAGATGTGATTTAGGGCCTCTGACTTCTTGCAACATGGTATTGCTGTTAGCTGAACCCACAGGTCTACTAAGTCATTTTGGTTTCATGCAGGTCCAAAGATCCCCTCATGTAACATTTTTGCAAAATAAGGACTTGCTGGTGTTCTGCTGCTGATGGGAAAAGGGGGGACTGGAATCCTTGGACCTGTCTTTCCTTTTGACTTTATTGCATGTGTTGAATGGGCTTAAGGTAAAGAAAAGCAAAACCTGAGCTGTGGAGATGAAATTTATCCTCCCTTTGAAGAGGAGGATTTTTTCAGGAACTTTTGATTAGATTGAAATAAAAAGGAGAAAGAGTGGAGGTGAAGAAAACATGCTGCACTACCCTATATGTAGAGTCAGTCCTGTGCAGTCTTCTCACTGAAAAAATTCAAATAGAATTTATAGCAAGAAAGCCTTTCCCATGACAACCCATTCACTGCTGGGTTTTACCAGAATGCTTCATTAATAATGGATCTGCCCAAACTGTGGAATTTAAAAAGATACACACATCTATATTCTTTTTAATTTATAAAATAACTTTATGGACAAAAAGTTTGAGATGACCAAAGCTTTGCTGGTTTTCACTGCTAATATGAAGTTCAGTTTATTTTATTTTTTTTTTAACTGTAGTACAAAATCAGCCTCCTGTTTGGAGAGAACTCTTCAGTACAGCTTGCTTTGTTCTAATTTGGTTATGTACAAAAATGTTTCTTCCTTAAGCCAGACTAATGTTGAATGTTTAATGAAGGAAGCTGCATAAGAAGATATGTATGATCTGAATAGCCTTGTGGTTTCAATTTATCTCAAATCATGCAGACAATAATCTTTTCTGTTCGAATTTGTCGTGTTTCTCAGAACCACATGGGAAGAACTCACTTAAGCTATTGACGGATGAATATTTTTGCCACTTTATTTGTATCCTTTTGTAACCCCACTTTTTGATGGTGTTCTTTCCTGCTCTTACCTCAAGGCATAAAAGAAAAAGATATTTTGAGAAATGCTTTTGCTATCCCCTTGCTGCCCCTGGCAGAGTTAATCCAGCCATCCTGCTGTGCTTATAGAGCCTGTTCTTTCCCACCCACGGTGCTTCCTCCTCACAGATTAAGAGTCAAAGTACAGGATGATGCCTGCGCTGCCTGTGATGTATGAGTCTCCTCTGCCGTGGTGGTCGTTGCCTTCTTTAAAGATAGTAGTAGCATTGATACCATTGTGACAGCATTAAGGATATAAACGAAGTAAGGATATAAGGAAGAATTAATAGTTTTTTTTGAAGCCATATCATGTATTTGGAAAATGTACAAGATTTGGGGTTCAGAATCTGACAGGCAACATCACAATCCAAACTGAATGTGGATTAGTCAAAATTGTTCTTAATTTATTTAAAGTTTGCTGATCAGTCAGACTACCTGAAAGAAAACAATAGATTACTATAGCTGGAGTTGAGATGAATTGGTAGCTTTTGTGTATGTAGCAGCTTCTTCTGTTTTGTGTTAAAGGATGAGATTGATGAAGGTGGAGAGGAGTGTGAAACCTGGGGAGAGGGACTGGTATTTAATTCAATAATTGTTTAATGAGAAAAGTTTACAAACCATTATAGCATAAAACAACTGGAAAAATAATTTGATGGAGGATCTTTTATTTATTATTTTTATGCTAAAGTTGTATAAATCATAACCTATACGGAGGTTATCTGTCATTCAAAGTTTATTCTTTTAGGGAGTGTCCTTTCTGAAAGGAAAGTGATGAAATAAGTAACAGCTGCCTGTTACTGCAGTGCAGGTAGAGCGATAATTGAGGACCCTCTTTACATCACATCAGAGATGTAGGTGCATATTTCCTGTAAATTAATGAAATTAGGATCTTGATAGTGGTGACATCCCTGGACAGCATAATACCTGGTACCCAAAGATAGAGTCAATGCTGCCTATTACCAGCACATCACAATATGTGTTTTCCTCCAGTGTGCCAAATACTGTCAAAGACTGGTATGGCCAAGCCTAAGCAGCCACTTTGCAGTAGAGTGAATTTACACTGATTACTGGTAAGACAGGAGCAGTTATGATAAGAAAAACATTTTTCATTGAATGGTTACCCCTTCTCTGACAGATTCATTCCAGTCTGCAAGGAGAAAATGGCAGACACCTGACAGACAAACTAGAAAACTAAATTTAGTGACTGCTGAATACTTAAAAATATAGGCTCATAGACCATGGTTTCTGTTAAAGTGTTTGCTTTAGGGTTCTTTACAGATTTATTTTTTTATGCTAGCTGCCCTCTTCTTTTGGGTGATCCATTGTGAAAGAAACTGCAGATTCACTGTGGTGGACGCATTTTGTGTTTGGCTTGCACCTCTGTAAGCACAAGCAGCTGTTGAAATGAAATTTCCACCCCTCCCTCTTTCCCCTATCCTTGGTTGTACTTTCCTACCCATTTACTTGTACCAGTGTTAGCATCTCTGGGGTCAAGGAAGAAAGGAGATGAGGAGCTGGCCATATGGAGAACTGCTCCCTGCCTCCCTCCCAGGTTTGTTTTTAAGGTGGTTGTGATTGCTGGAGTGAGATCCTTGTGAGGTTGCTCTGCAGCTGCTCCTACTCTGCAGCCCAGCACCCCTCCTGTTGGACCACACCCTGGTATTTATTTCTGCAGATCTTTCTTCTAAGGAAGCAGTTCCATGCCATGAGACTTACAGGACAATTCACCTGTATTTTGGCAGTGAATTGGGATGGGATGGCCTTAGGCATCATGCTGTCAGTTCATACTGGTAGATTATTATTATTACCAGTGATGGTTCCTGTATCAAAGCCTACAAATACTTCCCACGTTTTTGTAATTATGATACTTTTACAACTCTTCCTCTTAAAAAGTAGGTAAATATTCATGTTAGCAATAGAACAATATTGCATTATCAAGTTTATAACTCTGAAATATATACTGTTATCGGGAATAGGTGGACTTTGGATTGCTGTATGTGATGTCCTGTATGAACTGCTCCATAGCATGCTGGAGCATGTCCAGAGAAGGGCACAAACCTGGTGAAGGTTCTGGAGCACAAGTCTGATGAGGAGAACCTGAGGGAGTTAGGGTTTTATATGCTGGAGTAGAGGAGGCTCAGGGGAGACCTCCTCACTCTCTAAAACTACCTGAAAGGAGGTTGTAGCCAGGTGAGGGTTGATCTCTTCTCCCAAGTTACACGTGACAGGATGAGAGGAAATGGCCTCAAGTTGTGCCAGGCGAGGTTTAGTTTGGATATTAGAAAAAATTTCTTCACCAAGGGGATTGTCAAGATTGGAATAGGCAACCCAGGGAAGTGGTGGGGTCACTATTCCTGGAGGTATTTAAAAGATGTGTAGATGTGGCATTTAGGGACATGGTCTAGTTTTAGTTTTATGGTTGGACTCAGTGATCTTTCCAACTTAAATGATTTCTGTGATTCTGAGATAGCACATCCTGAATGAAGCTATAGGTAGCCTCTGTGCATAGATCTGGCTTGAACTAGATATTCAAGAGTGGAATTGATGCTTTTAATGTGAATGTTTTAGAACACAGAAAAGGAGTTTTACTAAAGTAAAACTCAGTTTTACTGAAGTAACTGTAATGCAAAAGTAATTAGGTCTTTGCGCATACTTTTGGTAATTTGCAAATATTCTAGGGAAATAAGTGTGTTCTGAATAGCATTTCTTAACATTTGTTCTGATCACTGATACAGGTGCTTCTGTCCAGTGTTTGGCTTTTCTTTCTGTATGTTGAAGACAGTTTTTCTGCAGTCATTGTGTATCTAAAAGATGTTGATGATTTAAAATAAAAAAAAAAGAAACACAGAAGGACTTTCATTAAATTCTAGTATTGGAAAGAATTAACACCATCTTAGGTTTTTCACTATTTTTACTGCAATTTTTGTCAGACTATATAATTTTATGATATAGAGGCAAACAATTTACTTTCAATTGTAATATATTAATATCTTTATAATTAACTGATACTATTCCCATATTACAGAGCTCACCTTTTCATGACAGCATTGGTTATAATTGTGAACTAGAGTAATTTGCATTTTTACTCTAAGTGCTGAATGGCTGTTTGCTTTTTCTTATATTATGATAACACTCATTACTGTATGTTATTAGAAAGCTTAAAAAAAAAAGCTATTTATTTAGTAGACAAATGTCCCATTCATTAAATAGGCTTAAATGTTTGGGTTTTTTTTCCTTTTGCTTGGAATTAAGTCTGTGATGAAATTGAATCAAAATCAGAAAAAAGGATCCATTTTAGAGGTGTTAAAATTTTCTATGGAGATTTGTGTTCTTTTATTTCTCATTGTACAAAGTGTATTTCATGCTTGTGTACAGATTAATGTCCTTTGCTGATAATTGCCTATTAAAAATAGATAAATAAATAATTAGCTCATTACAAAATGTGTTGTAGTACTAGTAACTTTAATTATAATTCATCTGCTGTGTAAGTAGTCCTGGAAAATATTGTGGGATAACATATTGGTATTGCAATTGCTCTCTCGTGGTGCTATACGATTAACATTGAAGACCTCAAGGAGTAAAAGTACTGCAGGTCTCTGTGACCACACCTTCTCCAAATCTGATCTAAACCAGGAACTGGACCTGTCATTAGCTCAACACACAAATGGAAATGGAAGTCCCCAGTGGAGGGAACAGTCTATCCTTTAGGACTCAATCTTGGGAATGTATTCCACCTTTCAAACTGTCCAGTATTTTTTCTATTTAACGCCTGTGAAAACAGGAGTGTTTTCACTTAATGTACAGATCTGCTCAGTGCTTGCCATTTTTCACATAAACAATATTTTTAGACTTGTCTCTTAGAACAGAGTAATCATTATTGTAACAATCTTGGTGTTTGTATGTATAACAGATGTTTAGGATTTCTGATTCATGGGGTTTGGAGCCTAGTGTGATAAAAATGCACATATGTAACATTTGTCATTACATCTGAGGCTTGTAAAATGATCGAAGCATGATTTAATTTTTAAAAGGCCGTGGATTTAACTTCCTCTTAATTAAAAAATTGTTTTTAAAAACCAGTTCAGTGTGCAGCCTGAGACACATCCTCAGGAGGCAAAGTGACCAGCTCTCAGTTTTGGCCAGGTCTTGTTTCATTGCATTTTACTTATTTTTATTAATGAAGTATTAAATTGATATTTTTCAACTGAAATATTAATGGTTATTGATTACAAGCACAAAATTACAGTTAATTTTTTTATCTTTATTGGAGCTAAAAGTACTAGCACCTGATATTTTCAGTCAGCCCAACCAATTGTTAAACTGATGAAAATTTGGAAAACACTTTAATGACAAAAATGGCTTCGTAGTGCCAAAGTCTGTCTTGAGAACTTCTGCAAAAAATAATGAATTCTTACTTCCCTCAGTCTGACCTGGGGTGGCAATGGCTGAGCAACATTGTAACACCACTTTACTTGGAGAAGACTCTTGGCCTTAGCTTTCTCTGTACCCTTAAATGGAAATCTGCAGCTAAATTATTTATTTATTTAAGTGGTGGGTGACCAAATAAACGTCAGTTCCTCATGATAATGTATAGAATTGGGAATTATGAGACAGCCATATGCTTTTGTGAAATGCTGTCACCAAGACAAATGACATTGTTTCCCATTGGGTAATTAATTCCAGAGTAGTATTATGCATATTTCTTATCCTTATGATATGAAATAGTTATTATATGCATAAGTCTCTTAAAAGTCTCTTCATAGGCATAATAAACAATTGCTTCCCCTGAAGTTGTGGACACCAGAGAAGCTGCAACAAGCCTCTGACCTTCAGAATGTTTTGGAGCTTCTCTGTTCCCATGTGATGAGAAAGAGCATAAAGTATCCCTATGTGAAAAATGCAATAGAAATTTAACATGGTTTCACTGGATTTGGCTGTGTCTGGTATTGGTAAACCACTGGGCATTCAATATCATAGAATCATAGAGTGGTTTGTGTTGGAAGGGACCTTGAAGATTATCTAGTTCCAACTCCCCTGCCATGGAAGGGACACGGTCTGCTAGGTCAGGTTGCATGAAGCCCCATCCAACCCAGTCTTGAAAACTTCCAGAGATGGGGCATCCACAACTTCTCTGGGCAACCTGTTCCAGTGCCTCATCACCCTCACAGTAAAGAATTTTTTCTAAATATCTAATCTAAATGTTTCCTCTTTCAGTGTAAGTATCACAACTGATTCGGATATATTTAATTTTCAAAATATGCTGATCATTAAATCATGTAATCTTGGTCAGTATGTGGGATATAGGGTTTTTTCACCTTTTTTGATTGTTTCATGGACTTTGTTTGTGTGTTTGTTTTAACTGTTAATGCTGCATTAGTGTTCTAGCAGTTCTGTGGGTAGGATTTGTAAAGTTTGGAACAGTTGTTGATGCTGAGAATTTATACAGCAAGTGTGTCTAGTCCTTTTCCAAGTTTTTGGTTAAATCAGTCATGATGATCAGGTGAGTTGTACTGGCTGGTGTGGGCTCACTTGGTGGGTATTCTGGGCACTGCCATGTTTTAGGATTAACCCTGTGAGTCAGCACTGTGGCAGGAAAGAGGTAGTAAATGTATCCTCCACTTGCAATTCCAGATACCTTGGAGTTTCTTCCAATATGACCAGCAGTAAAATGGTTAAGAAAAATTAATTTAGCTAGGGTTTTGGGCCATTTACTTGTAGAAATAGGAAGATCCCACTTTGTTGGCTTGCATTTACCATTTTTTTCTCAAATTTTAAAGTGTCTGATGCTGCTACCAGAGAATCACTAGTACTGTTCTTATCACTCTCTAGTTTTGCACTTTGTGGCTTTGTGTTCAATAGTGCTTAATAGTGTGTTCCTGGCATTCAATTGCTGTTACACATGTAGTCCAGACCACTTGTGCTATTATAGTACTAATTTTAGCCCGTACAGTAACGTTTCAGATTCTTCCAAAAGAAAAGGAATTGATGTCCTGAATTTCTGTAATCTTTATAATACTCTTAAAGAAAGGTAGAATAATTATAAAAATACAGTATTGGATATTGGATATTATTATTTAATTAGAAGAAAAGATCAGGCAGAAGAATGTTGCAGAAATAATACTTATTTTTAGATGGAATAACTTGTTAATTCCAGCATCTGCACATACACAGTCATCAGGGAGTTATTGGGCTACACGTATTTTTTGAAACATCTGTCAACTAAGCCAGAAATCTAAATGCAAAGTGTTACATTGGTTGTATTTGTGGATTTCTTACATTTCCTAGTGGAATTTCATTTTGTATGCTAATCATTGCAGAGTATGGAGGTAAAAATAAGATTAAATTTGTGTGCATTTATCAGTTCTCTGGACAAATGACTTGCCCCGTTCTCCTTTAATTGTGTTACAGCATCAAATATAATCAAATATACGAGATTAAGTTGTATCATTTTTGTCTCAGGTATCCTGCTGTCAGTGTGGAAAGAAGTATGTCATGTACATGCTTTTTTTTTTCTTTTGTCCCAGTAAGGAAATAACAGGCCATGGATGGCCTTAAGGTACTCTGAACAGTTTCATGCCATGTTGCTGATTCCTACAGCAACGCTGCAAAACTCATTTCTTTGTTGTATACTAAGTAACCTACAGTCCATTTGACAAAATGCTTCACTGCATAGCTCTTAGGTGTATTGTACTGACTGTCCCTATTCAGTGTTACTGTGTTCAGTGTTACCTGGTATATACAAATTATTCATGGGAAGCTGACTTGTGGGCTATGTAAGTGCATGACTTTTAATGGTTACCTAAAACACAGCATTAGGGTATTTCTAAGGTATTGCTTTAGGCAGCTGTACCATTCCACGCTGTTGACCTAAATTTGTGATATTGGACATTTTTGATAAATACTGTCAAAGATAATCCATCACAGAACAAGTTTCCAGAGTTTTAGGATGTTTGTTAAACTCTTATAACTCAAATATAGAAGTGTTTCACAAAACAGTGTTTTACATTTGTAAGTTAAGTAACAGGTTTTCCAAGTAAGAAAATTGCTAGGGAGTCATTTCCAGAAGAATACAACTGTCTTCAGTTAGTGGACTGTGTGCTCCAGACGAGACTGTGATGCAGCTGCCTGTTGACTGAGGACCATATGTTTCTGTAGGTTGCATCATTAAATCCCTCTCACTTCAGATTTGGGGTGACCACCATTATATTGGAAAAACAAAAGGTGGAGTAAGCTTAGCAGTGCATATGGTGTTTAAAGATCTGTTTTACTTTCAAACTGAGCACAGTTTTTGAAATAATTTAGCCATTTAGACCTGTCTACTGATCTCTTATGACTCATGTCCTTTTCTCTCCTGTTCTTCAACAGCTCTGTGAAGTCAAAGAGAATTGCTTTGTGTGGTTTGATATAGCTAATAAGACAGTCGGAGTGCTGAGGACCTTGAAACAACCCAAGAACTGTAGCTTGGCTTAAAAATCTCTGGATAAATGATCTTGTTGATGGGGAAGCATTATGAAAGAAGCAAGTTCACTGGAGTGCATTACTTGACTAATGCTTAAAGCAGCTGTAGTTCATGCACGTGTTTCATATGGTTAAATATGGAGACAAACTGCGCACCCTTCTGTTTAACACTCAATGTAAACTGAATACATAACTAAGTCTCCTGCATGCCTCAGGCATTTCTGTGTGTGCTGCATTATCTCAGCTTCACTCGTACTTCTCTAGATTTAGGCTGAAAGAGTATCACATAACAGGGTGGTTTGTGGGACTGCAGCTTGGGTCTGCTGCTGAGCTGCAGGGTCTGCAACACCCCTGTAAGCTGCCTCTCGGAGGAAGGCCTCCATCTTCTTCATGTCATAGCCCATCACTTTGTAGATGTGGGTAAACAAGATGATACTCATGTTTAACAGTATCAAACAGCACAAAGACCTCAAAAAGAGGAAATGTGGACAAATTCACATGCCCATGGATTGACAGGATAATGGATGCATAGGGATGGATACTAGAATAAAATGACAGTGTGTTGTGAGATACTGGATCTAAGAGATGTAGTAGGCGAGGTGCTGGGATTTGGGTTTTGTTTGTTCTTGTGAATGGTAGCTCTTAGTGCTGCTGCTTAAGCTGAAGTGGTTGTTCACTTAAGATACAGCATTTTCAGGTTTTTTTTGGGGACTATTACTTTTTCTAGGTTGAGCAAGAACTTCCTCTCGACTGAAGAGTGTTGACACACAGTGGTCCTAAATATAGTGGGAAGTACTGTTTTCTGAGAGGGAATGGAGGCAGCTCTGGTGTATAAAACCACATATACAGTCTGGAAGTTACGTAAGGACACTTCTGTTTGCAGAGCAGAGGCTTGCTGCTACAATTAGGGCTGCTTTACACTCTTTACACTACAGCCATTGTAACCATTAAAGAATAGCATTGAAATATGATTTTTTTTTTCCCACTAATGTGTAAAGTTTTCAACTCACTGCTTCTCTTTTCCCTGTTTTCCTGAGAGTGATGATGGTTTTGTATGTGGCAGGACACAGAGAAATACAGATGGAGAATAGTTGCAGAAAATTTGGAACAACCTTTTTGGCAGCATTCTTGGAGTTTGGACAAGCATGAGATATTTGAACATATCCACTGGTGGACATGTTTGTGTGCAACTTGTTTTTTTCATTGCATCTGATAAAGGAATAAAACTTCAAGACAAAGTTTGTCCATCCTGTGTCTCTTACACAAGGATGATTCTCCACCATAATGCAAACTGCATGTGATGTTTGGAGATTACCTGTGAAAAGCATAATGAATAGATTTAGAAGTGATAACATTTATCCATTGTATGATTTCTTTTTTCCCTTCTGTCCCCCTCTAAGCATTCCTTTCACTCTTCCTCATCCATCCGATGAATCACTTTAATCCTCATCACTCACTGTTTGCCTGCTCTTCTACATTCCCTTCTCCAGTCTCCTCGTCCCCTTTCCTTTTTTTTCTTCCTACTCTGCTACCTTCTCTTCATTTTTGTCTCCTCTTTACTCATTTTTCAGTCTGGTTTTTTCAGTCTTCCACATCTGTACCTGCTCTAGTTTCTTCCTTCATTTTATGGCATTTTTTCTCTGTTTGATCTCACCTCTCATTTTCTCTGCTGATTGTTTGCCTCACACTCTCTGTCTGCTCAGCCTGTCTAGAGGACTGACTTGTTAAAAAGTTTAAAGAGAAAATGGCTTCACTCTGAATGGATCTTTATTTAATGATTGCCATGTGTTTTTTAATGAGATATTTTTGATATTATTTCAGGTCTTAAAAATTAGCTTGATTGGCCACCGGAAGCGCGTTCTGGCATCTTTGGGAGACAGGCTTCACGAAGATCCTCCTCAGAAACCACCTCGGTCAATAACCCTCAGGGTAGGTCCCCGTGAAAATTTGTTTGCATTTCTCAACAAGTCAGTAAGCATTTCATAACATTCACATGAAAACAATGGCTGCTTTCAGTGGGGTTCAATTTACATCACTTCAGAGGTGTACAGTAGGGACATCTTAGGCTGACCTGCTCAGTCACATCTCCCCATATAGCCAGCAGAGATAAACTGACATTTTTACAGGGTGATTCATCTGACCTGTTTCAGATGTCTGCCTTAGGATAAATAGTATCTTAGAAGTACCAGCTTATCTTTGCTCAGGAAACTAGCTCAGAACCAGGTGTGTACAAGCTGCACATCTACATTTGCCCTCAGGAATCCCTGCACAACCCAGCTGATCGATACTGCTGAAGGAGAGTTACCATTTTCCTTTGAAGGCTCGCACTTACTTTTCAGACATATGCTTTAGGCTGTCTTTAAGGAGAACCTCTTGAAATTGTTGATATAAATGCCATTAAGATGTTTCTGTATATCAAAAGTTTCATCATGTTTTTAATTTTCATTTGTATTCCCTCTTTCAGAAATGTTGTTGCGATGTCCCTGGGGTTTTTCCACACTTGACCACATTTAATCTCTTCTCATTACACCACCTTCACTCAGTTTCTCCAATCCAATGCCTTTGCTTACTTGCTGTCTGCTACTCTTATCAAGTTGTGGTCTGATGACCAATTCCTACTGCGTTCTCTCCAAGGGAGTTCATAGCAACACTTTTTATTTTGATATTTTAGGTCACACCTTTTGCATTTGATTGGATCTGATTATTTTTATGAGGCAGCATTTCTGACTGAAATCTCATTTAGGATTAAATTTAAAAATGTCAGAGTGTCAGTGCTCCCAAGTTAAATTTTCTGGTGTAAAGAAAAATACAGAAAGACAGAATGAGGGCTTATTTTCAAGTGCATTTAAAATTTCTGTGACCAGCCGATTTTCACCCTGCTTATTCTCAGATGCCCCTTACAGGCGTTTTAGATCCCACCCCTTAATTCAACCTATTCCTAATGCCATATTGAAAAAGGTCTGACAAGTCTATAATGTACTTTAAGGCACATTGCGCATACATGTAAATGTTTTTCTTGTACTTTATTTTCTATGTATTATGTGAATGATTCCTGATGCATGACAGGTGTTAAAACACTCCAAGGAAAGAGAATATATCGAAAGGCACACTTTTTTCTCAATGCCTTCAGTACTCTGAACTGGAGAATCTATTCCTCTTCAGCGGGTGGGAAAGTTTCCACGGCCCACATTCTTGGTCAGGACTGTATATTCTCAGTTAATTCTGAAGAGAAAACTGGATGTCCTCCATCTGTAGTCAAAGTGATAAAAAGTATCTGCTGCGCCACAGCTAGAGCTACTGATGCGGGCCAGTGCTAAATGTCATTTATCACCTCTTGGTACTAGAGACTTCACAGAGAATCCTAAAGAGGAGGACATGCATTTGGAATAAAGGGTTTTTTCCATCAACTGCTTCTATGCCATTTTACACAAAAGAAAGACATAGTGTTTAGTTTGTACTCTGCAATAATTTGTAGCTTGAAGACTGATTTAAATAAACTGTCTGCTGCTGCTAGAAGATTGATTTATTTAGAATCATAGAATGGTTTGGATTGGAAGGGATCTTAAAGATCATGTGGTTTCAACCCTCTTAACCATGGGCAGGGACACTTTCCACTAGATCAGGCTGCTCTAGATCAGTAGGAGAGGTAGTTTGTTATTTAGAGAGTCTACTTTTAAGGTCCCAAGCTCAACTTAAGCAATGCTAATGCTTCATCTTTTTTGACTGTTTTTGTATTAACCTTTAAAATATTTCAAAGGAAAAGGTTAAATATTGAGGAAAAGCAAAAAAGCATTAAAAATATCTACAAAATCTGTTATTCTCACAATAATTGTGTACTAAGGAAAAGTTATTTTGATTTAAAGTTATATATTCAGAAGTATAGTAATTGCTGGATCTCAGTTTACCTGTGTAATCTTGTTGTCCTTCTTCGAGTGCATCATAATCTTTAATTACAGAAGCAGTTTCCATATTATTCATGGAAGCCTGTCTGCACCCAGTCAGCACTGGAGGCTGGAATTTAAAGTGAAGGACCATCAATTTAGGCAGAAAATTTGGAAAAGTGTTATAATAGTAATGACAGTATAACACAAGAATTAATTCACCAGAGAGAATTCCAGTTTTTGGGAACTGGTTAGGCAAACATCTGTGGGACATGAGGTATTCCCAGGCAGCCTAAGGAAGGATCTCTTAAGCTCCCTTCCAGCCCTAACCTTTGTTTTTCCAGGTTTATATGACTGGCAGGACTGACAGGTGGGCATGAAACAGATTTTGAAAGTGAAATATATGGTCAGACATCCCTTCAGGTCATATATCCTTGCATTCACAGCCAAGTAGAAACATGGTATGAATACCTGGTGACTAACAGTATCATGGTACTGAGGCCATGGTAGCACCTGCAAGGGTGTCCATGCTTGGTCTGCAGGTTTGTTAAGGAGATGAGAAGGTGGGTATGGAGTGAGGATGAGGAATGAAGGAAGAATGGGAGAGAGGCTCATGATTAAAGGAATAGCTGTACCTATGAAAATACAGTTTTACATCTGCCACAAAAACCTTGGATAATGCTTGTTAAGTTATTTAGTTAATTGCCTCATAAACAGTCACTAATTGTATGTTACCAACATTCTGCATATTTGACTGGAGTCTGGTTTATGCTAGTGCTGAGCACACAGTACTACAAATTACATCAACAAAGCAGCGGATTTTGGAATACGAGCACTTGGAAAATCAGGAATAAATATTCTAATTGGTCATCCGAGGTGACTGATACTTTTTAAACTTTGTGTAGCTCATGTCACCCACACAGAAGTGGTGATTATAAAATGCCAGAAGTCACAGGGGCATGGTGAAAATTAATTGATTGACATTTATAAAGCAGTTATGAGCATCATGAATATGACAGTATTAATCATCCTATCTTTAGAGCAGGATGTGAATAGAGTTTAGGAAAGGGGTTATGGGCCATGAAACAAGGTGAGAATAAGATACTGACTACACAATAACTAATGATAACATGGTGCTGAGTATATGACAATATGCTGCACAGTTGAGGATCCATCTGTGCTGTGAAGGACGACTGTGAGAAAATAGCATAAAATCATATAATTACATACTGTTCCAGAATGCAAAGGCATGATAATTCTTGTATTTCTTGACTTGGTATTTCTTGTCTGCATTGCCTTGCCAGCAATCTTCCAATATAGATCTCAGAGTGAACTTCCTCTTTACATGCAATTTGATAAAATATGAAAAGCTCAATGAGAGCTGGAATCTACATGTTCATTGCATGGTCATCTGTCTCTTTGATGCACTGACAGCCCTATCAGTCTAATGATAGTGTGTGAATTGTGATTCAGAGCAGAGAGGGGTTACCTACCTATCTGAAGCAGCAGGTAGCAGTCAGTAAAGAGGATCTTGTTTGGTGCCCCTGTACTCAGGTTATTTTCGGGGCAGAGGTCTGTGCACCATTTGTCAGGCCCAGAGAGGGTAGGTTTTAGAGATTATGCTCCACCAAACCTGAGCATGTGCAGACTACAGCTTTTTAGAAGCTTGTAACTGGGCTGACTGTAGGTGGATTTTTGTGAAGGAGGGAAAAGACTATTCCTAAGAGGAAAACACTCTTTTCTTTGCCCTGGGAAATGTCAAGTGCTTGTCTCAAATCATAGGAAAGCTAGAGAATTTAAAAAAAAAAAATCCAAGGTAATTAAAAATTGCTTAACTATATTTCCCTATATTTTTTCTTGTTGGTTGACTAGAGCCAAAACAAAAAATACTCATCCATTACTGTGATTGCAAGGAATAATGTCACATAGACTCCTACACTTCAAATGTTAACATCAGGTGTTACTATGACTTGAGTCCCTTTCCTTTCCATTTGGAAGAGATTATTACTCTCTGATTTCTTACACCAGCTCTTGTTTCTTAACAGCATCGAATAAAGTATCTTCATGGTTTTCAGAACTGGGTTTGCTTCAACCCAATCATGCATGAATCATCCAATTTAATTCTCCCTTTAAATAAAAAGGCAGAACTTTTTACCCTCCATGCACACTGGTGCAGGTTTTTGCTTCCTCTAATATTTTCAGGTCCCTTCTTGTTGCTAAGTATTGAAATAGAGTATTACAGCAACAGGTGATTTAGAGAAAGTCTGCACTGTGCAAACATGCTCCTGGGTACATTCTGCCTCCAAAGAACTTACTATCAGAGAAATCTCTTGTGTCAGATAAATTGAGCCCAGTAACCTACATCACGAGAGGGGAACGTTTTCCCATTCGGTTGCTATGGCAGTGTTTTACTGCCCACACTGGGATGGTACAGATGCAGACTGTCTGGCCAGTAGGCTGTAGGTCTCTGCTCCTTCTGATGGACCTCCAAGGGTGTTGAACAGTAGAGCTGGGCACTGATGTTTGTAGTTGGTGTTTGAACAAGTGATGTGATGTGCATGAGAATAAGTGTTTCCAAACATTCGAATGGTGGCTACAAATGAGCGGTGTGGTAGCAGATTCTGGTAAAATGGATGATCAGGAGGACCCCTTTACCTATTTATTAGATAGAGTTTATGTATCAATTGAGTATGGTATTTGTACACTGACTGATACAAGGTTCATCACAGATAACAAGAAAAGGCCAGTAAAATATTTGTGCTCTGATGCTTTCATGTGTTCTAGGAATTGTTACTTAGCTTGTGTCTGATATCTGGTACTTCGAGTTCAAATGGATGTTCTGCAAAACCTATAAAAATTGCAACAAAGTATCTATACTGTGTAAATGAACATGCATTTCTTTTTTTCCAGCAAGAGATGTTGCTAGAGTTCAAATCACTTTCAAATCACTTTCACTGCTCAGAGTGGCTGCTCAGTAGTGAGAACGTATTTCATCTTACAAATAGCTAGTCCTAAATCATGGCTTTATTTGGGCCTTGACAAGAAGTAACTCACTGTTTTATCTCTCTAGCAGTCCTAGAAGGAAGTATATATAACACAAGGAGGTTTTGGAGAGGAAGATTGCCACTAGTTCGTGTAAATAGTGAATTATTTTTCCTTCCACATGTGCTCAGCACGTTAGGTAGCAAATCTCAAAAATTCATCCACAGTAACCTCTACTGCAGGAATTGTTCCTTATTTTTTTTAGTGTGAACCATTCAAATACACTTTTAAATGTGTGGTTTGAAGACAGTAATATGCTGTTCTTATGCTGCATTTTATTTCTCTGTCCAGGAACCCAGCGGTAACCACACTCCTCCTCAGTTGTCTCCATCACTTAGCCAAAGCACTTTCACTACTGGTGGCTCCCTGGACGTTCCCCACATTATCATGCAGGGCGATGCAAGGAGAAGAAGAAATGAAAACTATTTTGATGATATTCCCCGGTCAAAGCTGGAGAGGCAGATGGCACAGGTAGGACTAAAACAATGCTGTTAAAAGGCTGAGCCTTGCTGCATTTGGTTACAGAACTAACCCTGACCAGAGCAGTGGGTCCTATATGAAGTTTGAATTGTAAATGACAAAGGTTGACAATTTTTTCAAGCTGTCTGTTCCAGCTCTCTGTACTTCAAATAGTGTAAGTTGGCATGTTGGTGTATAATTTCTCCTGAGAGGTGGAGTTTTGGGGGGCTTTAGGTGCCTGGAGTCTGAGATGAAGGTGGCTTCTGAGCAGCAGAGCATACAGTCTTCCCCCTGCATTGACTCTGCCTCTTGTTCCTGTAAGAAGGTGCAGATTCCTCAACTTCTGAGCAGCCTAGATAAAAATAAGGTGATGTCAGTTCCCTGGCAGAAACTTAGAGGACTTGAGGGTGGTGATTGCTGCATTTATTAATGGAGAGGGTCAGCATTCTGCAAAACTGTGATCTGGAGATATATCTTGAGTGTTTAAAAAAGATTTAATGGTGCAAAAACTCATTTGAGCATCACAACAGCACTAGACTGAACTGGATGTTAAACTGTTCATGAAAGAAAGCCTAAAATAGTCTCCACCTCTAAATTTTTTTCATCCAATCTCTGAAAGAGTACTGATATTTTTAAATTAATGTATATATTGACCGGAGTGATACCTTAGAATCATGGAACCATTTAGGATGAAAAAGACCCTGAAGGTCATCAGCTCCAACCATTAACCTACCACTGCCATGTTCACCACTAAACCGTGTCCCCAAGGATCACACCTACATGTTTTTTTAACACCTCCAGGGATGATGATTCCACCACTCCCCTGCACAGCTCATTCCAATGCCTGCCACCATTTCAGTGAGGAAGTTTTTCCTAATATCCAATCTAAGGGGCAGAAAATTATGCATGGGCAGCCTGTTGGTGAAAATGCTTTAGAATGAACTCAGCTGGTTTCTGGTGGTACCTATGATGACAGACAGCCAGGTCTTAATTTGCAAGTTGGGAACAGGGCTTTGATTTGCTGTCAGAAGCAGATGGGCGGCCAGGGCAGCTCCTGGAGCGACTCACTCCATGAAGGAGCAGGTTGCTGCGTGCTGCCCTGCATGAGGCTTCCCAACAGTGGCTCTGCCTGCCACAGTCCAAAATAGAGCTTCTGTCCAAAATTCAAGCTCAAAATGGAAACAGCTATGCAAATAATTGTGTTATAATGAACAAAAGGCTGCAGTCTGTCAGCTAATTGCATGAACAAGAAGTAATTAAATAAACAAAGAAAACAAGGTGCTGCCATTACCTGGGAACACAGAAACAAATTGAATTCCATTTGTTCAGAGAACGTTTCTAGAGAGGTGAAATTGCATTTGTTTGGGTGGGCCTGTTGCCTTGTCTTTTCTTAATCTCCTAATTTTCTGCTATATAATTTTATTGTACAGAATTAAGGAGAAAGTTGCCGAGTGAATGAGCTTGTTTCCAAACCAAAGTCTGCTGGGCTTCTGTGGCAAGAACAAGGTTGAGCTGAAGTCCAGCAAAGAAAAGCCGAGTTCTTAACATGAAAATATTTCTTTGAATGTTATGAAATTTAGGTGTTTGAGCATAAAATGCATGCTTGCTCATGGCTGAGTAGACTGGTTCATCTACTTAGTTCATTTTGTTACTTCATTCACAAATCCCTATTCTCACTTCCTCTTTTAGTCACTAATATTGAAGACAAAAAAGTCAAACAAACCACAACAACACAAAGACCTCATGCTAACAATTCTTTCTGTCTCCATTTTACTCTTTTCTTTTACTGTTTGAGGTCCTGATATTACCAAGAGGTATGACATACTCTCATATATGATACCTGGAGATTTTCTCTGTGCTGTTAAATACTGCATTTTCAGAAGAACTGTGATATGTTGCATGTCCAAAGAGAAAATTGAGAAGTTATTATTTGCACCAGTCCAAATTGCTGTAAAACCAATCAAGTGCTGGGATTTGTTTTGTTTTTGGTTTTGGTCTGTTTTTTTTTTGGGGGGGGGGGGCGGGTTGGTTTTTTTTTTCTTTGTTTGTTTTTTTGTGAGACTGTGTACCCACTGAATTAAAGACGTCAGTGCCTTCTGTCTAACCTTAACCATGGAATATATCAGTCATCCTTTGGGACTCCAAAAGGGAAAATGGATTCAGATTAAATCCATAAAACAGTGGCTTGTGTTAGTCCCTGAACTCTAGTCTGTTTGAAGTCTTTCTCAGCTCTGCCCCCAAATTCTGCATTCCTGAAGTATGTAAAATTCCCTTTGACTTTAACGGGAAAGTCAATGACTCCCTCTGGTGATCATTCTCAATAAATTGGACTCACCCCATTAAGAGGCTAATCAGGGATTTCTTCAACCATTCAAGCCCAAAAATAGATTCTTAAATTTATTTTTTGCAATATGTACTTTGCTAAAATGAACTATATTTCCTTCAGTCTTTTCCCCCAAAGCCCCCTTGAAATTAAAAGGTAAAATAATTGTTTCTAGAAAGTACAAGAGATCCAGCTGATTCTTAACATGAGCCTTCTGCTCCGTGTGTTTGTTTATTTGTTTTATTTTGTTTTGGGTTTTTTTATCTAGCAACTTTCTCCTTGCAGTTTGCCAGTTCCTTTGGCTTGTGTCAGATCAACAACTTCTGAACTGATACGAGGCCTGCTTTCCAGCTAGAATACTTCTCACAAACACTGTGATCTAGAGGAATTATTGGAATTGCTTTGAGGATATTCTTTGTCTTAACCCTCTCTTTGCTAGGCTGTTTGCATGCTGCTGTGTGGATCTGCATGTTTACTGGATGCTATAGTACATAAACATGCATAAAGATGTCTTGTATGCTGTGATGCTGTGAATGTGGTTTTGATGTGTTCTTGGTGATGAGATTAGTGGCTGTTTTTATGGCCTCAAAGAGAGAGACCAACAGTGTTGAGACCTTATTCATTGTATAGCTTTCATGAACTTGATTTTATTTCAAAAATGTTAGAATAAAGCTATTTTTAGCCTCAATTTAAAATCTAAAATCTGAAGATATTTTGATGAAATGGTGAGATTGGATGTTTCCGTCTTTAGTATGACCTGTGTTTTCACTAAACCTTTACTAGGAGCCATCAAGCATGTTGATCTTTGCATCAATCAACCAGTGGTCGTTAAACAACGAGCACAGCAGTTTAAATCTGTTTTCCTTTGATCTGCTAGATGGGTTTAAAGAGTTCCCTAAACCATAATCAGATCTGATTGTAAGTAATACAACACTTTGTTTCCTGGAGGAAGCACTGATTTAAATTTACTTCATGTGGGTGGTTTTGTCTCAAGGCCAGCATTGTACCTTCATTTGCAGTTCCCTAGCAGACTGTTTGTGACCTAAGAGGGGAAAATCCTGATATAAACAATGAGTCTAACCAATTTAGATTCTCCACTGGAATAGATTTGGTCATCCAACCCTCCAGTTGGTCATCCAGCTTTGAAAGTCTTTGATATCTGGTTGTATAAATCACAACTGCCAAAATAGTAACACAGAAGATTGTGAGATGGCTTATTTTCCAAAAAAAAAAAAAAAAAAAAGGAGGAAAAAAATGCAGAAAGGAATGAGTAGTCTGAGTCATCATTGACTGTGGATGTTGAATTCTGAGCCTGCAAACTGTAGGTTAGTATGATCAAATTAATGTGATTTAAAATAGCTGAGGTTGTTCTTAAGATTGCCTAAACCTTTAAAATAGAAATTAAATCATACAGACCAATCCTGAGTTCTTTGGAACCAAAATCAATAGGAGGAGTTCCATTGAAGGAGTTGGACTCTTCATTCACCCCTGAAATGATTTGCAGGGAAGAACTTTGAGATTGAAAGGAATCATAGCTAAGTTCATTAAAATACACCAGTTAAAATGTCACATCCTTAGGATTTGCAATTCTCTAGGCAGCAGAGAAGCTTTAGGTACTAGCTGCAAGCATATTCCAGACTGCCAGCCCCAAGGCTGTGACTATTTATTCCGCCAGCCAGTGACATATGGTGCTTTTAGCCACCATGGTCCATAAGACCTCTTGCCATGATGTTCAGAGCACTGCACCCTGCCCCTAGCCAGGACCAAGGGTCAAAACCACCTTTCCTGTGGCAGACAGGCAGGGAGGTGTGGGAATCACCCTGCCCACACGGAAGATGAACTGGGACAGACATCACCGTGATGCTGATGCACACTGTCCCCATGGTGCTGAACCTGCAGTGCACCCCGAGAGGGAAGAGGTCTGTCATTTTGGGAGGCAGTGGGCAAGTGCCTCTAGGGTTCTGGGGAAAGCTTCAGCCAGTGTCTGCCTCTGAGTTGTGGCCCGTATGGGGAGCACCGCAGTGGGCTTTGATGGAAGGAAGAGATCTTTTAAGGTCTCAGGGGGTTGGAAAAATTGTTCACAGGCAGGAGAAGTTCTTTCACAGAGATGCTGAACTCAGACTTATTTTGAAAGCGTTTCTTGATTCTTCGGTCCCATGGTCTGAGGGCTCTTTTTATTTTTCCCCCCTTTTTTTTTTCTTAAAACACAAGATAGCTTGTGTAATGTCACTGTAATGACTGCATAGTAAGTTTAAGTTTGAAGTAAAGCTATCCTGATTGTTGGGATTCTGCATTTAACGTTATTTTGTAAGATATAATAATTCTTTGCCGGGTTAGGATTGATATACAGGGAACAATCATTTAAATGGATTTAGTACAATAGATCCTCTATCTACAGTAGAGGAAAAGTGTAGTAAAAACAAAGGACAGAATTAGTAAGAGCAGATTTATATTAAAATTTTGAAATAATGTTGCTTCTTTCTGAAGTAATACCTTCAGCTCAATAATATCTTCCAAATACTTCACAGATACTAATGCATTTGTATTTCCAGTGCACTGTGGGACTGTGTGGTTTAAAATCATGTTTTCCATTTTACAGCTAAGAAAACTGAGATATAGCGATGTTTCAGGTTGAGTAAGGTGACACAGAAAGTTTGAAGGAGCTGAAAATAAAGAACTCACCTTTAGTTTTGTAACTTTTAATCACAGTGTGAAATTTTTTTATTTACTTGTTTCCTGTTTGTTTTTCTGTCTCCTTCTTTGCTTTGGAAGGATTTAATGATTACTTTGAATGAAGGAAAACATGCCCAAGAGAATACCGTTGTGTAAAATGAGATTATCTAAGCAGCAATGAAGTATGGTTTTTATCAGTGGTTGAAATTACTCTTCAAATAACAGAATTCTTTACTAGTTGATTTATGAAGCAATAAATACAAAAATATCGTTGTCTAGATTAATTGTCTTTTTAATTCTAAGATTTCTTATTTGCATTTTTTTAAAAAGCATAAAATAGTGGATGTCGTGAGGATAAATAGGCAGCTATTTTAGGAACAAATATGTAAAATCCAAATAAAATGCTCTATGGTTCATGTTTTAGGTGCTTTTTGTTCAATATGGAAAGATGACTGAACTGCAATGACCTTGAATTTAACTTCAAAAGAAAAATGCTCAACTGAATCAATTGCATGGTATAGATGTTGCTAGCCCATAATGTTAATTCCCATAGATGTTAATGCCATAGACAGCTGTATCTTGAGCTGTAAATTTCAACAAATTTTCAGTATTGTGTGTTTCATAGAATCATAGAACCACAACTGGGTTGGAGGGGACCTTGAAGATCATCTAGTTCCAACGCCCCTGCCGTGGGCAGGGACATCTTCCACTAGACCAAATTGCTCAGAGCCCCCGTCCAATTTAGCCTTGAACACTTCCATGGATGGGGCATCCACTACTTCTCTGGGCAATGGACAGGTAAACTGATAAAGACATTATAAAAAAATCTACCTAATTTCTGCTTGACTAGAAAGATAGAATTTTTTCATGAATGTTACAGAAGCTAACATTTAGGAACTGAAGTCATGTCATGTGGATTATACCTACATGCTGCTTCAGCATATGGAATTAAGGAAACTGCTTCTATATTCAGTATTAATGATCCAAACTAAAGCCATAAATGCTACATCAAGAGGAGGACAGATGTTCTTAATTAATTTACTGTTTTTCACACTCAGTATTGTGAACTAGAGGCTCTACATTGAAAAGGTTGTATGAAAACTGAAGTTTAATATCTAACATTTAAATTTTTGAGCTCCTAGAAAAAAGCTGTTCTTAGAGTTTGGGGTGCTCTTCTGTTTTTGTTGTTTGAGGGGGAGTGTTGGCAAAAATATAGATACGTGTACCTAATGTTCAGGGATTAAAGTCTCATAATCTTCCCTGGTGTTTGTCCAGAAGTTTATATCCTCTGTGCAAAGTTAAGAGGCTGTGGCACACCTGACATACTGAAGGCCCTCGGTCTGTCCTCCCTAGCAGGAGCCCAGCTCCTGGTCTGCTTGATCAAAATCGGTTGAGATCAGCTGCCTAAGGAAAAGATGGCTATTGTGTGAAGGAGGGTGTTGGCCGGGTGAGAGAGAAGCGTACCTCTGTGATGAGACTTTTCTCATCAGAGAAGTAAGTGGAAACCATGGCTCTGTGTGGACCTAGCGCAGGAAGAGGCTTTGCTTCTCACCCTGACACAGACAGGAGAGGACAGTCTGCAGGCTTGCTGTGGCCCTGGGTCAGTCCCCTCCTTCCCTGGGTGTGCTGGCCATGGCATGCACCTTCTTGTGAAACCTCACTGGGGGCACTGACTTGGAGTGTAGTGTTGCTGCTCACGCCTGTCATGCACTGCCTGCCTGCAAGAGAACCAGTCCAAAGAGGGTGGTGATTTTCCAGAAATTTTCATGTGAAGCATTTTCAGGAGAAGCAAAAGAAATATACCAATGCAAAACATGCAACTCCTCTAATAAGAAGTGGTATTTTGAGTTTCTGCTTCTCTAAAAGAAGTACAAATTTCACTCTTCATCTCTCAAGATCTTGTTTTTGAAGGAGGATTTGCAGTTATTCCTGCTGATAAGGCAAGCTCTCCCCAGAGCCTTGGGAACATTCAGGGAAGCAGCATCTATTTAGATGGCACAACTGCTCTCCCCTGGTCCTAAAACTTTTGGAGTTACAGTTACAAAAGTGACCAGACCCCATTGATCCAGGTTTCATTTGTTTCTTTCAGCTGTTGCACCTTAAAAGTTTGTTCGCCATACCAAGACTGATTTTTCTGGGATTTAATCCAAAATTATCCTCATTTCTGGAGCTAGACTGAATTATAGTTAGCGAGTTAGATTATGTGCATCAGGGGAGTGGGGTTTGCTGCTGTTTCTCTCTCTCCTTCCTTGTGCCTCACTGGAGCTGCAGCACTGGGAGATGGGAGCAATTTTCTGAGGCTGGGTCCTGTGGTGAGACACAGAGGAGGAGGCAGCGGGGGAATAAGCCCAGAGGTTGCATTCGGCAGCTCCTCTTCTCCCTGTGCACCATCACTGCCATGTGGAAGTGTGAGAGGGCAACCTTGCTGAGGAGAGGTGGAAAAGGCAGCAGATCAGGAGTCACCAACAACCTCTACTCAGACTAGCGCAGGGCTGAATAAACCATTGGTGCCTACATTTTCCTAACCAGAGCCACGCCCTGGTGTTTTCTAGACTTCTGTTTGTTGTTGTCACTCTCTCCTGGACTCCCTCCTTACACTGCAGTGGCTAAAACTGGATGCCACCCCATGTGAGACCTCACTGGTGGCTGCCCCATATGGCTACTTTTATTGAATACCTGGGTTTTTTTATTTAGGAGAGGGAAATTCAGCAAAGGACCACCAAGATGGTCGGGAGCTGAAAAAGTTGCCCTCCCAGGAGAGGCTGGACACCCAGGGCTGGCTGGAGAAGAGGTGGCTTTGGGTACTAAAACTGAAAGTGGAGAGACGCTGACTGGATGCCAAGAGAAATTTCCTCCCAATGCAGACAGGCAAGCAGGGGAACAAGTTGCTCACAGAGTCTGCCCAATCTCTGTCCTCGATGGTTTTCAAGACTTGACTGGATGAAGCCCCGAGCAATCTGGTCCCATCTCACAGCTTCTCCTGCCTTGAGCTGGAGTTGGAATGGAGATTTCCTGAGCTCCCTTACAGCATGAATTATCTTGTGATTTATTTCCTTTTTCTTTTTAAAGACTGACCTTATCTAATTTGAGGTATACTGAAACTTTCAGATCTTTTTTGTCCTGTTGCAACCTAAATCACTCTGCTAATTTGTTTGCTATTTTATATCTGTATGTAATCCTACGTAATTTTATCTGACTTTCTGTAGTTCATTAGATCCATTTTCAGTTCTTACCACATTCTGAAAAGTCCCTCACTTCTGGATCCTCCTTAGCCTTGGCACTCCTCCAGGCCACAGCATGGAGCAGGTCCTTGCAGATTGCCTTGGCATATTCCAGTCCATTTGTGCTTAAATACCAATAATTATTCTCAAAAGGTGAATTTCAACTTCTTGTGCAACCACTGCATTTGATTCAGGCTAAGTTTGTGTATGGGAGTTGTTCATATGTTGTTGCATCAGTGTCCAAGTCTTGCAGTACTTCTCCTTGATGCCGCTGATTTAATTGGCTAGTTTTCCAACAAAGAAGAAAATTTGATCTGAGATGATTCATACTGAGGAACCTCATTATAAACATCTTGAATTTTTCTTGGCTCGTAGAAGCTGTCTTGGTAACACATGGCAGGCAATATTACACTTTTTCTTTGTTATTCTCGATAATGGATGCATAGATGTAAATATACGTGCATGCATACATATATTTCTGAGTGTTTCTTTCAGATGGCCAGGAGTAATGGCAGAAGGTCATGAGAATTGGGGGATGGTGGCTGAATTTTGAAACAGTTTCTAGTCACTTGCTGGTCCCTGCAGTTGGGCTGCATATAAGTTTCTGAGTCTTCCTTCTAACACATCTTAAATATTCTTTTAGCCCTTCTTTGGTCCTTTCAGTATTTTCTATGACTTTCAAGGATAATTGCTCCTAATTTAGGTAAATCCTTGACATCTCCTAAAGTGCCATCGAGTGAAATTCACTGAGCTGTAATGAATACTTCTGGACTCCTTCCACGCAGCTCCTGTTCCTCCTCTCCTTAGAAAGCATATAATTTCTATGAACAATCTTATGGTTTCTTTCTTTCTTGAGATTAACAACCAAGTTTTCCTTGTCTATGGGGAGGAAGCCTAAAGTTCTGCTTGGATAACTCTATTCACTTTGTGAGACTTTCTCCCTTCCTTTGCCCATCTTGCCTGTCAGAGTCATGTCCCGCCATGACCAGATGGGGAAATCTCTTATGCAAGGGACACCACAAAAATGGTATGATGGCAGAGTCTTGTTGTGATGTTACTTGTAAGCATTTATCTTTTGAGAAGTATTAAGATAATGGCATGTTCGATACTAATCAGACAATAGCAGATGCTATTTCTTTGCTCATCTTTACCATATTACTTAGGAAAATATTCTTTGTTAAACTCTTTTTCACATAACCTTTGTGTCAGTGGTATTAGGTGCCCAAGTGTATTTGTGTTTGTTGTGGTAGAAATGTATGCACAGATTGAATTTTTTACCTGTTTTTTGAGAGCATATGTTTTGGGAGCTGAAAATTGTGAGTGTTTGAAGCCTAATCTCCATTATTCCTCCTACTGCCAAGTTTCTGGCCTCAGATACTCACTTAACCTTTTTCCTTTCCTTGGTTCTTTCTTCTTCAGCACAGGGATATGTAACTTTGAGTACTTCTCCTGGGGATTTCATAATTCATTAAAAATTTTAAGCACTTTGAAGATATAAAATATGTATGTAGTAAATGCCAAATATTTTTACAATAGTGCAAGGAAAAGGTTGATTTCTGAATTTGAATTTGTTACCATCCATAAAATT
Source organism: Manacus vitellinus (assembly GCF_001715985.3). Taxonomy (NCBI): domain Eukaryota; kingdom Metazoa; phylum Chordata; class Aves; order Passeriformes; family Pipridae; genus Manacus; species Manacus vitellinus. The sequence goes on from NW_021940682.1 coordinate 20,650,025, forward strand.
AATGTTCCTTCTGTACTGCATTACAGTACCTCAGTCATTCAAACAATAATGAGTACAAAACAGAGTCATGAGTTTTGCACTGCTACCCTTCAGACTGGGCATTCATACACTCGTGGGAAATTCTGTTTCTGCTGGTCTGTTCGATTTATTGTTGGTTTAATAAATCAAGTCACCGGTATTTAAAGATGATTTAACTTAAGCCTAGATCCTCAAAACCTTTAGTTCTGGGGGTAGGTCTGTCTGATGGGGGTAGTTCATTTGCACAGTTCTTGAAGCAGAGACCTGGACCCAAAACTTGTCTCTCATATGTGAGTGCTTCCAAACATCTTGGGCACTCTTCTTTCCCTAAAGAATTAATTAGAAGGACTTCCTGCCATTTATAAAAGGGGTTGAAGACAGCCTACCTTCTACAGCTGTTTTAACCTGTGAAAGAGAAAGGTGAAATACATAGGTGTGAGTCCCCTCAGTCAGAGAAGGGCATGAAATCAAGAGTTCTCAGTTCCTGGGGAAAGTGCCCTAACCTCTGTGTCTTCATCTAGGAGAAGATGAGCTGGGGAGGGAGAGGCAGGATGGGTACTATTGGCACGTGTAAAAAAAATTTATTGTCTGCCCTCTTTTTAAATGGGGCAACTTAAAGGCTGTGCCCACACTTCCTACAGTGCTGTGTTACCTGTCCCTGAGTTAGCACCCAGGCAGCCGACAGATGTACCCGATGTATTTGTAGCTTTAGGTGCCGCAGCACGGCAGGACTGCTATGGCAGCTCTGCTGGGAGACCCCGCACGCCGCTGCTGCTCCAGCTCATGGCTGAGCTGGCTGAGGCCCCACACCAATCCTTAAAGGCAAGGCCTTGAGAGGGGCAGGATTTAAGGACACACTTTCGTCTTAGGAATATCAAGATGGTGAGAAGCAGCTGCACAATGTGATGGCATCATGGCAACTCCATGCCAGTGCTGGGAAGAGATAAAACCTCTGCCAACATACAGTACCCTGCTGCCTTACCTTGCTGCTTTCAGGACCTCAGTGAGTGTGTCCAAATAGCACTGCAATAAGTCTTCTTGATTACCAGATGCTTGAGTATGCTTCATCTGGCATGGAAATGCCTTCTCTTTACTCTTCTCTTGAAAAGTGGAGGCACAAGCTTCTGCCATGGATTCCTATTCAGGAATCTTCTCGTCCCTAGGCAAACAAAGGTAGGCATCCCAGCAATGAGCATGGCCAGAGCATCCAGAAGTCAGTTTGCTTGACATACACAAAAAAATGTCATTAGTACCAACTAGTGCACTGTTCTAATGATGGCACAGCAGAAGTAGCTGCAGCAGTGTTTGCTGGTGACCTTGCACTGAGACTATTTGTTCATCACATGGAGGAGGACTGTTTTGTAGCAAGTTGCAGAAGATGGGGAAGAAGACTGAGCAAAAATCAAAGTTTTTATTATCTAATGCTATCAAAATGTAGAGCCCTACACCTCACAAAGGAGAAGCAAATAACTTCAAAAGCAAGATGAGGGAGGTGAAATTAACCAGATACATGAAAGTTTAACAATTACTAAAGCTGGAGGAAGGGATTTGTGCTCATGCATTTCATGAAGGAAATAAGGGACTATTAACAACATTAGGCAGCCACCAGTCTGTCTGGCAGTGCTTTGTAGTCAGTCCAGAGGATGCCAGGCTTCCCTGGCAGTAACCAGAAGTGATAACCTAGTCTGTCACCAGCCAGGCAGCCAGGTTGCTGGCTACAAAAGGTAAGAGCAAGAGCCATGTTTTAAGAAGAGTTGCACTTTTTTGGGTTGTTTTGAGCATTGGTGCTAGATTCCTGCTGCCGCTGCTGACAAGAACCAGCAATGCACATTCCTGCTGTTGTTAAATTACTTATATATTAATTGCTATCTATTCTGGATACTGCAGTTGCATTTTTCATGTCTGTTGATTGCTTTTTGTTGCTGCCTGCTGAAGATAGCGTGGGCAGATTCTACGTCTGATGCTTTGTTTTAGTTGCCTGGCTACTGTAAAATGTTATCTTAGCGTTTGCTGAGGTGCCACAGATGCTTTCTTGATGAGTGTCCAAACAAGGAAATATATAAAAGATGCTGGTTGAATGCTGTGCTTGCCTGTTGCTTTTGCTAGAGATGCTACAGTATGCTGACTTTGCTTTGCTATTACAGACTCTGTACAATAATGTAGAAGGTAGACTGAAACCTTTCATTTATGCTTTGGGGTCATGGTCAGTACCAAAGGTAATATTATCTGTATCTTTGAATGCAAAGGACTTGTTGTTGGAAGGAGATGATGGGCAGCTGCTTCACTTGATTGCAATGCATTCTTTTCTGGTAATTGTTACAGAGAAAACATATTTTTTCTGTTGATTGTCTTGCCAGATTTTTCCCTTCCTCTACCTGTGAAAGTCTCCAACAGAGAGAGATTTAAGTCTCAAAACTTAATCAGGATGTTGACTTCAAACTTCTTCCCTGCCAAAACCTGAAAGTAACCAGTATTTCTTCTGCTCTCTGTGTTTTCTGTTAATGCCTGCATAACTTTATCTCACAAGCATTTCTGACTAAATTGTTTTCTTGTACTCACAGTCTGAAACCTCTTCTAGAGTCTCTGAATAAGCTATGCGTCTTTCCAGCCAGTCCAAAAATATTTTGTCAGCAAATAAATAAAATTACATTTAACAGCTATTTTACTTCCTTCTTTAATATTATTGCAAGCCTTTTCTATAATTATTCTTGCCTTTTGGCAGTTGCAGTGCATTAATATTTACAAGATGAGATACAGTTTTCTGTTTATATTAGCAGTCTTCGGTCTGTGAGATCTGGACCAACCAGAATGCAGGATATCCTTTCTCATCGATTCATCAGGTTCATAATGTAAGATACAGTAATAAATGGCTATGTTGTCATTCTTTGGATGTACAGTCTGTTGCCTTGGTGTTATCTACGGGTGTCATGTCGCTGGAATGGTAACAAAAGTTCGTAACTTGTCTGCCCTCCTTGGGGATTATGTGTGCGCACATCCGTGTGTCGTGCCATGTGGTTAGCGTATGTTGGCTGTATGGTGTACACACATACAGGACGTGGGGGCGTTACCAGCAGCAGTCTCGCTCGGGGGGAGCTTTGACTTCTGTTCCTGATGTTTTCGTTCACTCGCTTTTCCAAAGCGGGAAACCGTGTAAACAGCTCGGTTTGCACAGTTTCACCCCCACGGTGTGTTGTGCTGCCCTTTCTGTGTCAGCCCATAGGCTTTGCCCAGCTGAGGTACGCGCTGTGTTTACAGAGTCACCTTTGGGGGAATTAGAGGTAATGCTGATGGTGCCCTGAGTTTTTATCACTTCTGTGACAGTCACAAAGGCTGTGCATGTGATCCTGGTGATCCATATTGCAGTGTGGTAAGGATGACAACCTGTTGTTCAGCAGAGTATTTCAGAGGAGCTGTAGATTTCTCCTGATTTTTGCCATGCCTCCTTGGAACATTTCTGCCAAAGAGGGAACGTTTTGGCTACCAAGCTTTAGAAGTTTTTAAAATCTAAGTACACCATAAACCTGTTCCCATTATTTCAAGAGCCAAAAATATAAAGAGCTTAAAAAATTCCTCCCAGTCTAGGAATTAAAACATAAGGAAACAATGAGGATTTGACTGGTCTGCAGAGCATTTAAAATTTTTACAGGGAGAAAATTATTAATTTTTCAGCCAGAAGTGTTGTATCCATGCGTGCTCCAATTTGTTGTTGTCATGGTGACTAATGCATGTTACCATAACCAGGCATGAAAAAAACAGGTGAAAAGTTATAAGATATGGTTCTTGTTAAAAATAACTACATTCAAACCACTCAAACTCGGACTTTTTTGGTTTTTTCTTCCTTGAAGCATGGAGGGGTTTTAACTTGACATTTTTATAAAAAGACGAGGGAGGTGTTAGATTTTATAAAATTGTACTGAGGTTACTTCTTATCTGTGACTACCTCTGCATCCAGGTGCCTTCAATATGAGTCAAATATGCTTCTCAGAAAATGGGATGAGATAGGAAAATGTGCAACGACTGTAAAAAAACCAAAAATATTTAATAGTTGTGATCTACCTCTGTAGCTCATTTGACATCAAGCATCTGACCCTTTGTAAAGCACATCTGCTGATTTTCAGGGTTAGAAAGCACTGCAAGAGCACAAGATATTGGTCTTTAAGGTTGTCCCTGTAAAAGGATTGAATCCTTACCACTCTGGCACCTGACTTGAGACCATTTTCTGATTATAAATTCTTTATCTGCAAATGTGGAGCAAAAAATATTCTTTTTCAAGTTGGGAGAGGCCAAAGAGAGGAAAGGTGCTGGTTAAAGGCAAGGGGACGTTAGAATACTGAAACACAAGCAATACAGCAAAAACCATGTGATAAATTGCACAGCTGTCTGATGAGCTGTAAAGTTAGATGAGGAATAAATTATCTCTTGCCTTTCTACTTCATCAGAGAGATAAAAATCTCCATCTGTATATTGTGTGATAAAAAATACATAAGCTTAAATGTTTGATTATTTCTTATAATTGCAAATTAAATATTCAAACCAGAAAACCCTTATCCTAGCATATCTATTTTTAAAATATAAATCAAACATTATAGTTGGTCTTGCATGGCAATTTCTGAACATTTCTGTACTGCTTGAAAGTGTATTAGGTGAAGGACCTGAATCTCAATACATCACCCATGAATTGTTCCACATCAATTCCTTGGAGTTAGGACTACTAGTAATTTATATTTTTCTATCCCAGACTTGAGCCTTGTTGTTTCAAGTCTTCTCTAGGTCGAAGATGGTCCTATTTTGTATTTTGCCTGAAGTCAACTGCCATCATGACATCCTAAATCTCAGAATTTCAGAATCTGACTAGACTCAGTCAGCTGAGGAGCTCCCTTTCTTTCTGTTGAGGTTTTTAGACACAGTTTTTTTAATGTATTCAGCTGTCTAAATCTTGTTTAAAAGCTTTTCTTCCCTGAAAAAAAAATCTATACCAGTGATGTTTAATTTTATGCAACTTTTCTTAGTAGCTGCTCCCTCTACAAGACATGCTGAAATACATGAAAGCTCTCCAGGTGCAGTGGTCTGTCGGGAACAGCAGAAATCCTGTATCCCTGCATTCCTCTAACCTCAGCTCTATTGCCTGTTTAGAACATCCTAGAGAAAAGTATGGAAATCTTGGCAATTCGGTTTTGTCTAATTTAAAAGGAGTGGGTACTAGGATGATTATAGAGCAATTAATGGATACAAACAAGTGGTCTCCACACAGTGCCTCTCCAAGTGTCTCATACACTAGTTTTATTAGCCTAGTTGAAGATTATTTCTCATTTCCTCGTGATTATTTTTTCCTTTATAAAATTGAACCAAAACAAGAGGTTATCACTGTTCCTCTTTTACTGCCCTTTTATTAACCGACAGAAGAAATGCATTTCTCCATGCTTTCCATACTATCTGTGCAAAAGGGAGACAAACTGTAGAATTATGTACTCATTTTATTCCTTACTTACTCCTTACTCCCTGCTTAATTTGTCCATACTGTCCCTTTTCTGCATGTGGGGAAGCCACCTGCTGAGCAGTGCAACAGGAGGGTTCGGAGCGCTACCCGCTGTCACTTGTTCAGTAGAACATGGCACAGCCATCCCCGTGCTTCCTTAGTGAAGAGACCAGTGGTCAAAAGATGTACTTTTGTAGCTTTTCTGTCCTAAATTTACTCGTGTTCCATCATAGTAGCCTTTTGCTAAATGGATAGGATCTATCTCCCAAGCAGAATATACCACCTAAGGAGTCTTTCTGCTGTGCCTTTTGCAAACAGACACGTCTATCTGGTATTGGCCTTATTAGCCACCAGCGTACTTGTAACAAATGTGGATAGAGCCTTTCCCAGATCTTCGTTTGTGAAACCTAGCCATGATGACCTCCCAAGCTCTGCTTCCTTACACAGAACATGCAGGAGTGTATCTTTATTAGGGAAAAAAAAAAAGGACTATTTCAAGTGGTCTGTTAGCTGTGGCCTTGAACAGTTCATAAGAGACAGCCGAGCACGCTGTGAGGATTTGTGAAGGGTGCAATCCATCTTCTCTTGTTGTCAAAGACAGACTCCACTAATAACAAGGATGCAGATCCTTGCCCATTGTAATATGATGGAAACCTTATTTTATAAGGAGAACTGCTTCTTAAAGAAATCAACCTCCCACTTCAGATTAAATATGATAGAAGGTTTTTGTACATGCAAAAAATTGGAGCAATTGCTTCTGCTGCTTTCTTTTCAAAATCTAAGGCTGAAGTCATACCCATGGCATATAGGCAACTTAACTGGGCAAGACAGAAATTACACTACTGTGTAATTGGTAGATGTGCTAATGGTGTAAACAGTAACTAGGTTCAACTTGCTTGACGTTACCATATTGGCAGGGTAATGTTGATGTTTCTAGATTTATCTATTGCTTTTCATTGCAGAGCTGTGCAAATGCGTGTCATTTTGTTATTTTGTGACACATGAAAATGATGTACTTGTTTTGTTTACTCTGTCCTGATTTAATTAGTAAGATGTGATAGTTTGCCAGACTTTGAATGCCTTCGGTAAGATTTTTTTCGTGTGTTTTTGATGCATAACTTCTTTTTGCTATAAAAGTGTGAGCTTCCAGCCATATTCTATGTGAAATACTGATGATAATTCCTTGCCTTCTTCAATACATATTTTAACAATATGACATGGATAGAAAATATGCAGAGATAAGTGCAGGTAAAGAAAGTAGTAGTGTAACCCAAATTGAAATAATCATATAGGAAAGCATTAAATAGTTTGAGAGAAAATGAGCAGGGGAAGAAGGAGAATCAGGAAGGAGAAATGTAGCTGCAAAAAGACAGAGTGGGAAGAAGAGGGCAATTCAGAGGTAGTCCAGACAGGACAGAATAGGATAGAAGTGGGACTGGTGGCAGAGGGAAGAGGGGTTGGGAAGAGGAGAAAGAGTCCATTCACGGGTCATTTTCAGTTAAAGTGAGCCGATGCTTTGGCAGCATCCCTGGTGTTGAGGATGTGGGCACATGTGAACGAAAAGTAGGAGAGATCACAGTTAAAAGCTTAATAGTCTCAGAATAATAATTATTTTTTACATGGGCTTGCAAGATAGAAGGAGCCCCTATAATAGTAAAGCCATGACTAAAAACACAATGGCAGGTGAGACCCAGACCAGCACTACCAGGCTGGGGACATACCTGTACTGACGCCTCCATTGGCTCTATTGGAAGGGAGAAGAGTGTGCTGCAAAGGGATTTGGCAGCAAACTGCAGTCTTACCTGTGTTCTCTGAGGGCTTTGAGGAAAGAGAGGAGATGACAGCTCAGGAAGGCAATCACCTGTATCAGTGAGAATCATGAATGTGGAAGGGCAATGTTACTACCTCCACAATGAGGCATCAAGAGGTGGTGATCAAAGTAAATATTCATAAAGAGATTAAAGAATGCCTCGTATTTTTGAAGAACATATAATAAGTCTTCAAAGCAAAGTCTCAGTTATTGAGCCATCTAGGAAAGTTAATTATCAGTTATATGTGCCGGATAATGGAAGACTTATTAACTGTGCAGAAAAGCTTGTAAAACACATAGCAGAATTTGTGAAAGGCATTTTCGTGCATATCATGATTTTTTTCAAGTGCTCTCATCCTCATATATGTATTGTAAACACTTATTTTTAAGGAACATTTCCGGTGCCTAATGATTTTATTCTCAAAGCAAATAGACTTAATTAAAGCCTCATTAAACACTACAGTAGATGATTTTGGATTATAAATTAAATCATGAAAAATATTGTAGCAGTTGTGTTCCCTTATTTTAGTAACATGGCTCTATGCGTAGAAAATAAATTCTTGTTAATTGAGCACAACAGTGGAGGTCTATTTTGTAGCTAATTTGCCTGCACATACTCTGATATCTTGAACAACTGTGATTTTCAGACAGGAGACTGGGGAGAGCCTTCAATTACCTTGCGACCTCCAAATGAAGCCACGGCATCAACGCCTGTACAATATTGGCAACATCATCCAGAGAAACTCATCTTCCAGTCATGTGATTATAAAGCATTTGTAAGTGTTGATAAATTTTAGTGGTTTGATTTGGGGTAGATATGTTAATCTTGGATTTTGATAGGCTGTTGTGTTTTACTTCCATTCATAATATTTTTTCAGTCACTTTTAGTGAGACAGGCCACTTTTTCTGAAAAACTCTAATTGTAATAAATGAGAAACAAGGATGCACAGTACTTTTTGCTATGAATTTTGTGATATATTGCAGTCCATGTAGCAATAATGTTAGAGAGTGGACACTGAGTAAGTGGTGAAGTGTAGAAGTGACAGTGAGAGCAAACATCCCTACTTCTCATCTGTCACAAATCCCTGTCTAGTAGTTATGGAAGAATAATAAAGCGTAATATGGGATCCTCACGCCTACCTCAATGCTGTGTTCAGAGTAGTTAAATTAAGTGTTGCCTTGCCTGAATTTTATCGATTTGGTTTTGGGGAAGGGAGATAGGGAAGATGGAGATCAGGATCCTGAAGCAGTGTTTTCCATCTCTGGGACAAGAACACATTCAGCCCCCTGCCATACTGTTGGCTGCTTGAAGTACCAGTAGCAGTCAGTTCCATCAGGGCAGGGCATGTTTATTTTTACCCCCCTCTAGCTGCAGCTGATTACCACTTCCCATCCCTGGAGAAACAGAGCTTCCTTCTACAGCTAAAGACAATTAGTGCTTTATGTCTGTTATAAATGCATGTGGAGGAGAGAAAGGTCTCCTGCAGCACAGAAAGTAATTTTTTTTTTTTTAGTTAAAAACTGAAATCTTGAGTTCCCTGGGCGGGAAGACTGGAGCTTCTGGGGATCTGAAGAGGTGCCTCAGCTCACCTCTTTAAATGCTAACATTTCCCCCTCCAACTTTGCTGAAAAGCGTTGTTAAAGTTGCTGAAGGGGCTTGCCAGACCACTGTGTGTCCTCTTTGGAGGTGGCCCTAATGAAGTATGGCTGACCTACTGTACAAAGGAAAGGGGCTCAGTAGTTGCAGTGCCTTTAACATAATAGCTAAGGGTTAACCCCCGGTCCAGGACGTGGTGTTGAGATCCTCTTCACTTGAAGGGGCTAAGATCTCTAGTGCTTTTTAGGATAATGCTGTGTTTATCAAATACAGCTGTATTTTGGGGGAGAGTTGGAGGCTGCTGCACCTCTTTTAAAGCATATCTGGAAAGGTAGGAATTAGAGACTAAACACAGGTGAGACAGAGCCTGGCTCTCACTGAGTGAGGGCAGAAGGGGTGTTCCAGGCCTGTCTCACTGGAGTACATCTGTATCTTCCATCAGACCTTCATTGGGTAGAAATTGCCATGAATGTAGTGACTGTCCTTGGACAGTAACTAGAACCTCTGCCTTCCTCAGCAAGTCAAGGTCAAAGACCAGCTCACCTACTATTCAAAACCTCCTTGCTCACCTCAAATTGAAAAGGAAGCTTCTAGTTCTTTAAATATTTTTCCTAGTTTTCAATAAAGTGAGCATGAGTGCCTTTTATCTTATTGCATGATCCAGCACGTCACCCTTGTAATAGATTGGAAGGCATATGGATCATTAAAGAAATGAAGTTGAAATGACCATGAATATCTAAGTTACTGGTGATTAAGGAAACACCTTCCTTTCCAAAGGACCATGCATCACTGCTTTGTTTCAGCTCGCTGAGCTGTATTGACCTGATCCTTACAGAGTAAAACCCTGGCTTGTAAGTTATAATGGGTGCAGCTTTCACTGTATGCCACATCCCTCAGTTAAACTGTTGGATGTTCTCTGCATTGCTCCCGTGTGCTCTCAGTATTTGAGAAGGAACATTTCCAAAAGCACAGCAAGTCAAAGGGAAGCAATATTCCCTCCTAGAGTTTCAGATTTTTCTGACAACTAAATTGGACGGTACCTCTGTGATTTGTTTGTCTATTCCACAGTCCTTCCTGGGAAGCATTTCTGAATGCCTTCAACTGAGACTTTTTGCTGCTGTGCAGATGGGACAGGAGCTGCCCACCTCTTCTCTTTCTTCCTCTTGTTCTGTTGTGAGCTCAAAGCACTGATTTTTTTACCGTGGTGCCTGACAAACTGGTATCTTTCAAGGAAAAAATAATTTGTTGTACTGTAGTCCATAAAAAAATAAGAAAATTTAAAAATATTGAAGAAATTAATTGCAACCTGCACAGGATGCCGAAAGTGTCAGACAGCAGGATCCAGAAAAGAATACAGTTTAACTCAATACACTTTTAATTTTCTAATTTTTGAGTTTGCTTTACATTTATTGTTTTTCTTCAAGGGCAATATCAAGCTGTCCCACCGAATTAATGCCCAAAGCCCTATTCACGTCACCATCGAGCCCCCAGCTGGACTCACAGCTGCTCAGTTTATGAATCTTTTACATCTGCAGTCCTCCAAGAATGCCCTTCATTCATTCCTTTCTGTATGTGCTTGTCTGGTAGTGTTGGTGTTGCTCACTGTTCCATCTATAATGCCCTATAAAGTGTTTCTCACTAATTGACATGTTGGCTACTGTCTACATTGAAATATTTATGCATTTTCTTGCAGGTCAGAGACTCCTGCAGTACACAGTGCGAAGTGAAGGCTTTAAAGAAAATATCTCAGTTTAGGTCAGGAGACCAGAGAATTGAACCAGTACATTCTCTGTTCAGTTCCAGCTTGTGTTCAGCTGTAACTGAAGTTCTTTTTGATAGGTTCTTGTCTAAGCTGAAGCTGGTTCACTAACTGGTTGGGTCAGTTTAGGCTGTTTCCAAGGGGAGTCAGTGTGGTAGAATGAAAAAGGTCAGGCAGTGGTGATGGTCTGCAGCATCCTCTGGGAAAAGGCTCCTGCCCACAGTGGCTTCTCTTCAGCTCCTGTGTTGCCTCACTTAGGACTGGAGACTTGGGAGAAGCCATGACCTTGTGCTGCAGTGAGGATACAGAGAGACATCTCTGTGCCTGGGGAGGAGCAGGTGAGGAGTGACTTGCTGTCCTCCTCAGTTAAGCCCAACTTGCATGTGACATCATACAGAGACACAGAAACATCCCGTTTGCACCATCCAAACGTGGCATAGAGGAGTACTGAGACCCCAGAGGAACAAATCCAGAGGAGCAGAACCTGCTGCCAGGGTGCAGGAGGACTCAAACTGCATGTACCAGCAAGTGACAAAGTGAGGGAAAGGCCTGTAGGAAGGGACCTGTTTTGGTGAGGCACTCACTGCCCTCGGAGAGGAGCAGGCTCCTCTGAGGGCATGGAGGCTTTCAGTGAGCTGAGCCAGGACACAGCACCCTTCTGCTTCCTCTCACCCAGCCCTCCTCCAGATCAGTAAAGGCTTTAAAATAATAGTTCAGGGTCAGCCTTTCCTTAGGAAGAAATAATGGTCTAAGCTAGTCTTAGTACAGATTTATTTTCTCTGTTTGCTGACGTCGGGCTCTGCTATTTGCGCGTAAATTAGTTACAGATTGAGTTCGGTGAGGTTAAGATTGCTGCTGCCCTTCACATCCACGTGATTGCACACATAACAATAGGAGATCAGCAGATGGCAGCTAAAAAAAGAGATTCTCCATTTTTTAATCAAATGGCTTTTTTTAAGATGGATTCTGTAGTACTTCCTCATTGTTTGAGTGACTAAAGCTAGGAGACTTTCAGATATTGTTTCAAAAGACACGAGCTGATTCAATACACTTGTTGCTGTGCATTCTTGTTTTGTAGGTTGATTAATGCATTGGTTTAAATGATTTATCAAAGAACTGCAGAGTAAAGAAACTCTAAAGTAATATATTAAGTTGACTGCTACAAGTAGGCTTTTTAAAGCATTTTTAGTGCATTTCTGCAGATGTTTGTCTGTTCTGGAATTTGAGTTAAAGTTCAATGGATTTTTGTTTTAGTATTTAGGTTCTATGCTGGTAAAAGAGTTAAGAGGCACAGAGTCAACACAGGATGCGTGTGCAAAGATGAGGGTAAGTTTGTAAACCTACTTCTTTCTGTATCATAATAGTATTAAATAACATCAATCTGTGGTTGGTTGTACTGTGCCCTTTTTACTTTTATAACGTGCTGTTACCCATTTCTTTTCCTTGCATTTACAGTGGTATTCAATAGGAAATCTGTTCTGCATTACATCTTAATTTCATACTATGAAAATTTAAAGGTAGATTTTTCTTTTGCATGTGGTATCTAACAAAAAAACCCAAATGTATGCATTTTGTTTTCTTGTGAATCTTTCAGTATGTTTCAAAGTACTGTCCACACACTTTAAACGTGTCCATACCAAATTGATTTTATAAACAGAATTTATAGCTTTTATATGATAATCTAAATTTAATTTTCTATGTGAAAATATGTACTAATAAATATATTAACATGTTATCAAAGCTTTTTTTTATGCATGGTAAATCCAACAGTCACATAATCCTATGGATGCTTTTAGTCATATGAGTGTTTCCATTAAATATGAGTTACTTACATGCTTTTTGATTGAAGGGTAAAATGGGATCTAAGTCAGTCTCACCTGATGGTGGAAAAGCAGTTAGGTTTCCTTCAGACTGTTAAGAATATGTTTTCCCATGGCTCTTTGTCCTGATACTGGTTTGTAGAAAATTGCAACAAGGCTCGGTCTATCTCCAAGAAACATACCACTGCTGGAAACTCAAAACAAGCCATGACCTGATTTATTCCCAACTGTAGTTGTAATAAGAATGAACTGGTTCATAGCCATGGTGAACATATCATGGTCTGGCATGATTAATTAATGAAGAATGTAATTGTTTGCTAATCTACCAAACGTGTACAATTACACAGATGAATGAGCTAAAGTTTTTCTTCTGTGTATCGTAAGTTTTGTATGCAAGATGCCTCTGAGCATGAGACGTGGCATTCAGATCAGTTAGAAAGCTGGAAGATGTGTAAAATTCATGCAATTGGACAACCATTTCCTACTGGTTACATATCTGCAGCACACAGACTTTTATACAAGCTGTTTTAGCTAAGGGCTTGCAGTAATTCATGCTTACTAGATTGCCTAAAGACCTGAGGCTTTTCAGATAATTACATGCAAATCATTCCGTACCTGGACTTAAACTCTTCTAAAAAAAACCCAACAACTTGACACAGGGGGATCTACAATCAAATATACTTGTTCTGGGGAATTAATTGAGGCTGCAAGCGTACCATCTTCCAATCCAGTTTTCAAACTGTCAGGCTTAGCAGTTCTATTTTTTAGGCATATGCCTGCACAGATCTTAGGGCAGAATTTGACACCATAGTAGCATGTGACAACTTCAGTAAGTTTTCTGACTGAACTAGGAAGCTTAACATCAAAAAAGGCACTCTAAATAATTTATAGGTCTTTTAAGATATATTTTTATGAGTAATAAGTTTGACCAATTTAAATTATATAACTGAAAGAACTAAGTGTTTGAAAGCAAATTTAATTTAAAATACAAATTTTCTATAAAAATAGTGGAGTTGCACTAGTTGTCTATAGTGCTGTACAGGGCACTTATATAGCACAGTGACGGGGTTAGTGTACATTTATTTTTTACATTCTCTTTTGAAATCATTGTGCTGTGAGAATGTTTATTTTTTAGTCTGAGGTTTTTTATTGCAAAGATATTTGAATAAAACAGTTTTTAATCAAGATTTCATCTATTCTTTCTATGTAGTCCTTTTAATCATGTTCCTATTCAAGTCAAAAGCAAAAAACTTTGACTTAATGGGAACAGATTATTATTTTAGCCTATTTCGCAGTGAGAAAAATGGATCTTTTTCCAAAACTTTTTCCCTATGGTTGTGTTCTGAAAGTTGGTGTCTGTGAACTTGGAGTCCAGGTTGTCCAAAGTCATCCTGAAATGTTGCATTTTGCTGTGATGATCATTATTGTATTTAAGTACCACTGGGTTGTCATCAAAAATGCGGCTTCTGATATAGTTACATTTTACTTTAAATGTATTGAAAGGGACATTTCACTTAAAAAAAAAAGAACTTAAAAGCTAGATATATTAGTTGCTGACTCTGAGGTACTGAATTCTGTACACTTGTCCAGTGTCTCTAAAGTCAGTAAGATTTTTACATAGGGTTGTACTTTTGTGATAGAGCAATATTTTTTAATTTTAGTATTTTATTTGTATTTCCATGTCCATATTTCAAATCTGTAGCATGCTGCAATCTGAAACACGCTGGGGGAGGGGAGTATGTCACTCGTAACCTTGTACCATGTTGAGGTCACTCCCTACAATTTTTTTGTCTTTCTAGACTCAGCCACATAATGGTTTAATGGAGAATGTATGAAAATTAGGTACCTAATTTTTCTGTCAGAGTGGCTTTAGATTCTCCATCTTTAAGCTAATGCTGCTCAAAAGTGTCGATATTCACTTAATGTCTTCCAGTCAGCAGATGCACAAGAGTGAAAGAAGTGTATCAGTGAAAAAAAAAATCTTGATCTTCCTTAATCATTCATAAATACAGAGAAACAACAAAAATGACATGTTTTCTGACTGCAGATCCCTCACTGTTAGTTGTAGATGCTCCCAGGGCTTTCAGTTATTGCAATTGATGGTTTTGGTTCTCAAGGGAAGTGTCATGCAGTTATCCCTTCTCTCTCTCCACAGGGAGGTTTACAGTGGCCTCCTTCTCTTATAGCTCAAGAGTGAAGGGAGATCCTAAATCTTTTATAATGTAAAAAACCACCAATAATAGTAAAAAACAAAAACAAAACCTGGGAACCTTTGTTTTAATAACTCTTCTTGGCAATCCACTGTGCTTCTGGGCATTGTGCAGCAACGTGCTCCAGCAGGGCAGATGATGGATTTGTTTGGGGAAAATCATGCAGGTGCAATAACTTGAGCTCAACATTAGGGTCAAGGTTATACATGGGGGTTTTTTTCCCCCCCAAAATTGCAGATTCTTGTAGCCATTCAAAATTATGGATATTTGGCATAAAAAGTGTTTTTCCATTCGTATATTTGCACTCCTTTATATTTTATTCAGCTATTTTTTCTCACAAACTGCCTTTGCAGTTGACAGTCCTGTCTCCTTATCTCCATTCTTCACCTGCTCTAAACTGACCTTTGGTACTTGGAGATTAAATCTTGCTGTCCTGGCCAGAATAGGTTTATTAATTATATTTGAGAGATGCCTTCAAGAAGTTAAGAGCTTTCATCTTTCCCAGTGTGGAATAGGAAATACTGCAAGTTGCATTTTCAATCAGATTGATGCCTTCACTTTAAATCATCATAGGAAAATGAAGGGAGAATATAATGTGTTTGCATCAAAATAAAGACAAGGAATAAAGTTAAATTTGAGCTAGGAAGGAACTTGTTCTCTACAGAAGACTCCATCTGGCATTTACACATCTGAATTCCTTGACCATGTAGGAAGGGGATGGTTTTATACTTACTACCATGAGCACAGCACCAAGGATGACTCTCTCCTTGCAGCAGTGTTAAATCACTGATGTTGCATACACTAACTGCACACTCTGAACTTATCAGATATTTACTGCAGCAGAAGGGAACTTAGATTTTGTTCTTGGATCCTGCCACTTTCCTGAATATTATGTATCTTTCTTATTTATTTTGTTGTTAGAAAAGAGGTTCTAAAATTCAAGTCAAAGTTCTGAGGAACCAGCAATATAGTTCTGTTCACAAAGCAGGTATTTAAATGTCTCACTGACTTAAGACCAAAATGTCAAAGTTGGAATTGTTACAAAATCTGCTTCTCTTTTGCTCTGGGAGAGGAAGATGAAGCAGAGTTGACTCGCTGAAAATAGGCAGCATCTGGGGCATTTTTCTCATTTCATTTCTTCTTACATAAAGAAGAAGGACGTGAATTTAGATGGCAGTCTCCTTGTTTCTACCAAACCCTTTCTACTTTTCGATCTCCATTTCATTCCCTCGCCCCCAAAATAGAAGTGCAGAAGCCTCCATAGGCCTCCTAGTGAAACTAACCAAGCAAATAAATGTTGGGATCAAACACTGTATTTGACAATTCAGATTCTTCAGTCTCTGGACTCTTGGGACTTGTAGCTCTCTCTCTCTCTCGTGTGGCCACTGCTTTGGGAGGGCCTGCAGTAGAAAAGGCACATGGATATTAATCAAAAGGAAAAAATAAGTGGTGGAAGGTCTTCAGTCCCTATGCACATCCACATCATGCTGCACCATGTTCTTCAGAGGATTTTATGTCCTTGAACTCTGTAGCTGAAAGGAATCTAAGGTGCAGGAGGGATGCAGAGGAGTGTTTAGAGATACTGCAAAAGCAAAAAACCATCTCACTCTCAAGTACATGAGTTCCAGGTGCACCCCCAGTGCAGTGTTCATATTAATGATGTAGCTTGGAGGCATCCACTAATTGTAGAGAGGTAAACAGTCTTGTACCACAAGGATTACAGATGCAGTCTTATTCCAAGAGGTGTTAAACTATGTCAGTAATGCATTTTTAAGCCTTTTGGACTGAGAGAAGTTACTAAATATTTGTTACAAGGCAGACTTTAGTTTCAAAATTGGCTTCGAAACTAACTGTTCAATTGTGGACTTTGACTTTTTATTTCCATTTAATCTCATGCATGATCTTGTCAAAGCAATTCATTGCTCTTCCACAGCTAGTCGAAGGAGGTGATTGTCTCACTATGCTCTGCACTGGTGCGGCCTCACCTTGAATATTGTGACAGTTTTTGGGCTTCATAAACCTTAAATAAGTAGCAGACTTATTTATGCAGGTATGATAGTAGGTGGCACTAATACATATTTTGAAATGTGCAGTCTGATGCCATTTGGACTTAATAGTTGGACTTAATAGGTTTAGGAAAAAGTTCAGAATCTTTTAGTGAATTGGTTTCCAGTGCAGAATTGAATAGGAAAATTGCCAGCTACAATGTTCATATAGCTATTAAAAACCAGTGTAGGACTGAACTAGCAGATTCATTTGCAAAAGTAGAAAGCCAAGATGAAAATTTAAGATTTTACAGGCTCATAAACTTGTACTCAAAATTTACTTATGTATGGGGTTGTTAGTGACTTGTCATAGTTGAATAATGTTTTTTTTCTGTGTATTTGCAAGATCAAGTATAATTACATACGCAGTAAAACCTAAAAAACATGATTTCATTTTAGCTGCTGTATGAAATCTGAATAATCCAGTTATAAATGTGTGTATACGTACATTGAAGTGGTCAACATGGCAAAGTAGAAGTACCAATGTATCCCATTTCCTCTTGGCAGGTAATAAATAAATGAGATGAAAGCGTTTTCAGAATGGGCTGGATTACAGCATATGCTATGTTTTATCAAGTGAATGTGTGAGCATCTTACATGGACACCATTCTGTGTGTGTTTCTGAATTTCTTATTCAGCTGCTTTGTGTGTGTGTGCTCAGAGGTACCATGTTTTGTACACTGCAGGAATATTCAAAGGTGTTGCATTAGTACTCTCAGTTCTGCACAGAACAAGGTACTGTGGTACAATCCTGTCCTGAAAAGGTTAAAAGCCCTTCAGAGTTAGAGGTTTTGTATTTGCTTTTTAAAAATAAACTGCTAGTTTATATTACTTTATTCAAAGAACGAATTCCTCTGCCTCTTAAGCCATTGTTAATTACCTTGATTTGTTAGGCACACTGGCAGGGTGGATCTCAAATTATTTGGATTAGTTTATATTCAAAATAATTGTCTAGCAGTTCTGCACAGCCTTTAATGCAAAATCAATATACAGATGGAAATGCTTTACCCACTTAAGACAATTTGTAGTACTACTATACTATGGAAATGTGTTTAGAGGCTGGATGTGAGAATGGTATTTTTTTCTGTGAAACTAAAGAAAATTCATAAATTATGAAAAGCAAGCTTGCACTGACTCGCTTCCTCTCTGGCACCACTGCTCTTGCATCCCCTTATGACCCATTCAAAAGGAGGAATTGGGAGCAGCCCTGTCCAAGCCTATGCAGGCTTTTGGCACTGTCCTATGTAATGGCTGCAGAGCGTTCAGATGCAAACTCTGAGTCATAAATTCAGACCTTTTTTGTACAAGCAATCACTGTACTAACCAAGCAGTTATGCAGATGGTGCCTTCCACCTCCTTCCACTGGAGTCATCTCCACTGTGGGTGCTGAGGGGATGAAACAGCTTCATTGCAGCAGCTGCACCAAAATCCAGATGAGACCACTATTCCTGATATTTTTTATTCTAAAGAGGAAGAGGCTCTATGTCTTTTGGGGGAGGTCTGGCGAAGCTGCACATATATCACATTAGATTTAGGATGGTGATGCTTTCTTCTGTCTTCCTCTGTCTGCAGACAAGCCTGCTTTATGATTCTTGAATTATACATGACCTGCTTTCACATAGTCACCTACCTGTCCAGCATGAAGTATTTCAGAGGTGGGACCAAAGCTCAGTCTCTCTGGCATTGCAGACTGTGCAGCATTGAGACTTCTGGCTGCAGGAACAGTGCACCTGTGGAGACAGGGCATGCACATCTGTCTTTAGGTAGATGACCAGCTGATCAGTGACAGGCACTGGCAAGGAGCCTAGAATAGACTTGCTGTTCATCCAGGTGATTCCCCTGAAGAAGTGTATTGAAACAAAGAGCCAAAGTTGCAGTCACAAACAATGGAGTTCATAGGAACTATGACCAGTTCCAGGCTAGTGAGCACTTGCCCAAAGACAGTCACTATGATTGCTTCTATATGAGATGAAATATAATCCTACTTCTCTGGTATGAACACGCCTTGGAGCATTAGACCATATGTCAGCATGCACATGACATGCAATGCCAGCCCTCAGCTGTGACTCCTATAACTTTGGCTCAAGTCCATCTGCTTCCCATAGAGACACCAGATGGACAAGAATATTTTGCCATCTCATTGTGTCCTTGTGAAGTTGACACGGTGGCTAGAACCTGAAAAGCCCAAGGAAAGAGAATACTGACTCCTGTGTCCCACCTTCTTCTCAGGTTCTGGGCACAGGCAGAGATGCCCACTTGGCCTTCACAGAGATGTGAAATGTCTGACCAAGAAAGCTGTAGGACTTCATCCTAGAATTCAGAGCCAAAGCACTTACAGTGCCTGAGTGAATGATATTCATACTGTATCTCTGAAAACTAACGTTACACATTCTGGCAGACACCTGCTCCATTAAAAAGAAAGGAACAGCAAGCAAATAGTATGAGCTCACCATGACAACTCGAAACTGTTGAAGCCTGGAAACTGCTTGGAAATAATAATTATGTGGTGGACTTTAGTTACTGTATCACTGAGAGTTGAGCAGGGGAATAGAGCTGTGTGTTTTTCTTGATGGCACTGTCATAATAACAAAGGATGTTATTCCACTGCCCAACTCTTTGTTGCAATGGGAGTACCAGTGCAGAGTTGTTTCCCAAAATCATAATTCTACACTGGACTACAGTCTTACAGAACACCTTTACACAAGTCCTGGGGGTTTTATGCTTTACAAGGTGATGAGGAATATCCCCTGCTCCTTACCAGCTGAGACAGTTTGGCCTAATAAATTACAAATGTCCATCAGTCTGATTCATTTCCTAATTTGCCAACTGTAATTGAATAGCTCTTGATGAGCTGTTTCACTGAGATACAGTCTTCTGGCAGTTCACAACCTCAGTTAAATACTAGAGGTCAGGTCTGGTCTAGACAAATCCAGGTGGATGTGGAGCAGATAAGGAAGATGATTAAATTACAAACTACTGTCTAGAGGAAAGAGGACACCCAGATAGTTGGTACAGCATGGCCTTGCCAACAGGAAGCTTCACCTTTATGACAAATACCAGACAGGGAGAATTAGACCAAAAAGCTAAAATATGTGAACTTAGTAGCCATGTTTGTACAGCACGTTGACGGAGAAGGGGAATTTTGCTGCTAAGGAGGCAAGGAAGGACGTAATTACAATAATCAAAATGGGAGACAAAAAGCTCTTGCATGTAGCTGTCAGGCTAGAACAAAAGGACAAAAGTTGGATGATTGGTGGGTTGCCAGATGATTAAAGTGATATTGTCATATTTGTGACTATTTTGTCTAGTATAAGCGTGTGTGGGGTTTATTGCTTGTTATTCTGATAGATGTATCCACTGCAGCTTCTGTACAGGCACTCTCATGCTTTCTGTGCATTGAAGGTGAATTTTATGAAAAGGTTTATTTGAGATCTATTACAGTGACACACACACATATGCACAGGTAGGTACTTGCTCTGCTTTTGGCAGGGATGCCGTTTCTTTCTCCACTCAGTTCAGAGACATGCAAATCAGATTAATGTCTTTTTTCAGATTTTGTTAAAATTCTTCAGGTTGTTTTACCATTTAAGCTGTCATTTTTTAGAAGTGCCTAGAATTCTGAGTGAAAGGAGCTTTCTCTGGGATAAACTGACACTTGATTGTTGTCTCAAGTCTCTTGTCATTTGATATGGAGAGATGCAACAATCCTCTCTATTACACGGATGGGCAGGGCTCTCCTTGGAACCTTAATTAGAGGTTTTAGTCTTCGTGGAATGGACATTAATTGCAGAATGTAGCTGGATCTGCAGCTTTGAATTTTATGCTGGCAAAAATGGAGTCTAATTTGATTCTGTAAGGATTGAGAGCTGATAAGGAGACTTGATTACAGGATTTTGGTTGGTTTTGTTGGGGGTTGTTTTGTTTGTTTGAAGCTTTTGTTTTGCTCTCTAGTGTTAGCATCACCTATTTTTTTAAAACATATTTTCTTCAGTTACAGTCTGTGTTTTTAAGCTTATAACTATACTTGTTTATTTGTCTTGGATAATACAAAACCACCACTGCTACTTTTGTTTAGCAGCTCTAATGATCTTCCTAGGTGCCAATTCTAGATCTTTCAGCATGTTTACACTTTCCTTCTGTGTGCTGATGCTTCTTCATATTTACCTGTAGCTGAACTTACTCTTTCCTCTCAAGAAAATATTTGATTGATCTCTGTGATTGTTTGCAGATGCTCCCATGAATAAGCATTCTCTGAATGTTATCTAACTTATTTATCTACAATAGTTCTGTATAGAATAGTCCATCGTTGTCTTCAACCTTAAAAGAATTCAAATCAGCTATAGACTATTATGCCATATTTAGTTTTTTCTTTGGTTGGTTTTGGGGTTGTTTTAGTAAATTTAATTTGTAAACAACATTTTTTTCTTCAGAGAATTTAAATCTGATGCAGATATTTGCCCGATCTGTTCAGCAGGAAATATCTTTGCTATGTGCATCATATTGAAGGCACACAGAAGTAGACTAGCATAAAAGAAAAAACAATCTTATTGGAAGGCATGAACTGTAGGTAGGAGAACCTGGCACTGAGGGAATGCAGAATAACCCTCCATGCTAATTCATGTGTAAAGCAGCTTCCAGTAGCAGCTGCACTCCAAGTGCAGACGGTCAGACGTGACAAGATACAGCGTTGGGCTGATGGATTGACTGGCAGGCCTAGAGGGTTGCAGGGATAGTTCATGTCACAAATACAACTACAAGAAGGCAAAAGAGTGAAATATTTCTAAATAACAACTAATTACAGGAAAGAAACGGTACTATGAGAGGTACCGTGCTGTTGGTGTTTACAGCTGGGAAGGGCAGGAGGAGGGGAGGGAGCGATGGATGGGGCATGTCAGGTAGATGTCTTAACCACACACATTTTGAGAAATGCTGGTTGCATGACTGCTCTTTCTAAGCCTGGCAAAGTTACTTTATTCTCTTCTCATTGTGTTAGGAAAAAGGAGAACTTTTATTAGTTTTGTAACTGCAAGGCAGATATTTCAAAAGCCCAGAGCGTAGTCAGCTGAAGAAATAGTAAAATATTTGTTTAACTTAGGTATTTTATCAGAAGAAAAGAGCACTGTTCTTGCAATGCAACACAAGTCTAATAACATCTTCATTTTGATTTCAGAAGTCTACAGAACAAATGAAAAAAGTACCAACCATTGTCCTGTCTGTTTCTTACAAAGGAGTCAAATTTATTGATGCCACAAATAAGGTATGTGCAATTATTCAATACTAGCTTTTATTTTTCACAACTAGGAAAAATAGTAATACCTATGAGGTCCAGGCCAGAAAGGGGACAGATTTGCCCTTTGCATTTTCCTCTCCTTTTTTTCACCTCTTCTCTCCAAAATGGATGTAATGTCATTGCCATTCTTCAGAAACTCAGTCTGGAGGACAAGTGCAGCAGTTTTAATGGCTTATTTGGAGAACATTGTGTCTAGTGTTCTTCCATTAAAAGGCAAGCTTATCACAAAAGACATTTGGCAGGGAGCCTCTGTGGAATCCTTTATATTTATTTATTTATTTGTTCATTAATATAATTTGGGCAAATAATTAAAAAAAGTCTCACTGAAATAAAGATACATGGTTTTATCCAGGGCCAGCCATTTTAAGAATAAGAAACACGAGACTTCAATGTCCTTTGAAAAATGCTAGAGGCTCTCTGTGAGCTGTTTTCCTGGCACTAGCCACTTAACTCCCTGAACTGCAACAGTTTCTTAGCAGTTGTTATTCCATATTTTTTTCATCTTCCTGTGTGGCAATGCTCCTGTGCTTTGTTTCTTATGTTTTAAAATATATCCAAAATCTTAAAACAAAAAAAAAAACCTAACTAACCAAAAACACAAAAGCAGAAATTGAGAGGTCAGAGAACTCAGTGATGGATAGAGCAATGGATTAATGCTTAGCCAAAGTAAAATGTACAGGCTCTGTAAGGAGAAGTAAAGTAATGCATGAATTTCTCTTCTTTGGATGCCTAAAGTGGCAAAAAAATGCAATCCATACTGATGCTTTCATATGAATAGAAAATAAATTATCTTTTCTGTTATGTGACTAAAATTCACTGAGCAATATAAAAAATAAATCTGACAACCCAACTACTTGACTAGGTTAATAATGTATAGAGTGGCTTTGTGTTGCTGAACATTCAGACCACACAGTACATCTAACCCAGTATCCATCAAACTTGCCAAATGAATCAGGTTTTTAAAGCTGTTTAACTAGAACTGGGTTTTAAGTGAAGGATGGAAGCAGATTTGTGAACTTCTGCTAGAGTTTGGAAACCATATTTAGAGTTAGAAGACAGCATAAAAGAAAAAGTGAGGTGAAATTACTGTTATGTCAGGTCTGGCGTTTGCCAGAGCAGAGAGGCCAGGGATTCCTGTCAGCTCCTTTTTCTTCCACTGATTCAGAAATGAGCTTCTACAACCCTCATTTCCTTTATGTTCTCTGATGTGCAGGGCATAAATCAGGACATTGTAATGCTATTAACTCTAACTTGGATAATGCTGTTTTCAGCTCTTAAATCTCTTCCGTAGCATAAGGGATGTAACTGCAATGTCCTTAGGTTTACCAAAAAAAATCAGGAGAACAAAAGGAGCTTCCCGTGTCTCTTTGTACAGTGCATAGAATCTTACTTAAGATGGAAACTTGAAAGAAGTTTGGCAAATTGCGTTAGATGACTCTGCACGAGTCCCACTGAAACCTTATGCCTAGTGGTGCAACGGATGTTTTTGATGGAGGTAAATAATGCCACAGTCCTGTGTTTTTTCTCAAGTGGTAGATTGCTTTCTCTCCAGTTCAAAATCTGCACTGCCTTTCCCTTCTGTAAAAACCAGGTAATAGCCTGCAACTCTCCCAGAAGCGTTATCATCCTTGTCCACAGTGTGCTGTTCCCAATTCCTTCAAGACCCAAAACAGATTAGCACTAAGGTGAGATCCTATTCAGACTTGTACTGCTTCCATATGAGCTTATAGTTGACGGCGCTGGGCACCACTTAGCAATAAATGCATACTTTTTAATTACAAAAATAGCTAGCAGTTCTGTGCTTGAAAACTCAGCTCTCATGGCTGTTCATCTTTTTCCTTTATACCACCAAGCTAAGAATTTGTATTACAAGTCATAGCAGGCAAAGTTTCAGGTGATGAAGGGGCCCTGACCTCATTCCTCGACAGCTATTTCAGTGGCGCCTTGAAGCTTGGCATGACACCACTTTGACATGACACCATTTCTTTGCAAGTGAGGCCAGAAAGAAATTGCTGCTTAGGAAAAAGCAGACTTGCAGAATTTTCTGGTGGCTCACAGCTCACTCTGTCTTCTGGGTGATTTCTGCCAGGAGGGAGATTGGCTGGCATGAGGTAGGCAAGCAAAAGGAAGGTTGCTTGGCAAAAACCTGGTCTCTCCAAGGTATTTCCTTGGCAGAACCAGAACTGACTTTCAGCTTCCCTGCTTTTTGAGAAACCAGAGGTTTCTCTTGCCAAATTGAGAGACAGTTTTAGAATGACAACTGTGCAGTGTCAGTCAATGCCTGAGGAGCATACCCAGAACGGCGAGCTGGTTCACAGCCTCCTACTTTCTACAGAACAAGACTATGGGTCTACTGAAATAGTGACCCTAGGAAGCAGTAAACACATGCATTGAAAAATGTTTAATTTTGAAAGGAGATCACAGAGGATGTCCTATAGCAGCTAGGGAAAAACTCAATTCCACCACTAATTTTCACCCAGAAGATTCAGTTTAGTTATACTTTATTTAAAACAAACTTGATATGTGTATATTTCTAAAATTCACTTGGTTTAAAATTAAAATATTAAAATAATCTCTGTGAGTTTTGACTGAAGTGCAAATCCCTGTGTCAACCCCAGGTCACCTAGAAAAGTTGCAGCATAGCAGAGCTCTTTTCTCATATGCTGCATAAATTCAGGTGATTACATTGTGGGTCATGATTTGGCATAAGTACTTCACATATGATTTTATGACCTTCCAAGCTTTAATTCTTTCTGCCTTCTAAACTACAGTGTTGTCAACACCACATCAATGACAGTGTATTACAGCTCTAACTGTGGATATCTGAATCCCTGGTTTTGGTATAATTCTAATTCTCATCAAAATCTTTAGTGAGGGTAAAAGTTATCAATTTGAGAACAAAGACAATAAAATGCTTCAAGGAACATAAAAAGCGAGCGATTGTTAAGCAGAGATTATATGTGTCATTATAAATTGGCATATATTGAAACATAAGTACTGGTTTTGTCATTTTTATGAATAATGCATTAAACAGAAATAATCAAGTGTGTTGCAACAATTTAGGAGGATTATTTCATTTCTTCAGTAACAATTTCCTTATCTTAGTTTTTCCATAATTTGAAATATGGAATGCTTTTTATTAAGATTTTTCCTAAGCTATGATTTCTTCAATTAGATATATTACTACATTTTTTCGATAACTTGACACCTACATGCAAGGGGGAAAGTTGCCACTTAGCAAATGAAAGAAGATATGGCAAAGCATCTAAAGTGATTTAGTTGCATATAATAAAAAAAAAAAATAATAAAAGAGGGAGAGGAAAGGAGGTGGTAAGGGAAAGAGAGGGGTGAGGGAAACCAGAGATGTTCAGAGATTGTTTTAACATGGACAGATGCCACCAAGGCAAGCAGTGGCTGTGCAAGGAACTGGGACACCACAGAGGTCACATGTTCTGTGATGCAGCTGCGATGTCATGCTGCAGCAGGCTTGATCCCTTTGGACTTTTGTGGAAATGTTAGAGCTACAGCCAACAGGGCCACAGTTCAAGAAAGCATAACTGCTAAGTAAATTCCTATTCAATTAATCATTCTTCTGTTGGAATAAACCCTTTTAAATGCATATGTTGCTGAAGCAAGGCCTAATCATAAGCCACTCTGCAGTATCTTCTTCTCTGGCTTCATGGTTCCTTTGGCCTGAACACAATAATTACATATCAGCAATTTCTGTAATGAATATTCATAATTTTCTTCAAAGCTTTAAGACAGCTTTTTTTTATTTCATCAGACAGACATGCCCCACCTCTCAGTAGTGTGCTATAGCTTACATTGGCTGTTGCAAGTAGTGTGGCTCGGTGCATGAATGGTTTCATTTTCCTATATCTCTCTTACAGGATGCTCTTGTCAGTAAGTGGAGAGAAATTGCCAGATCCTCCTGTAGTTATCTTTTCAGTAATCAGAAGCCTTTTAATATCTCATGGTTTCAGTTATAAGTCATGTTTGGTGGTTTTTTTCTCTTGAAAAGGTATAGCTAAAATTTGTCAAATACCACGTGCAAACACCTGGCTATTGAGCCTGCTAGGTTTCACCAGATCCTGTCTGTCAGTAGACTGAAACTGTCCTATTTTGATCATTACACAAAAAACCAGCAACTTCATAAGATGCTCATATAGTGCTTTGAAACAGTATTCATAGCTGTATGCCAGGAAATAGGTCTCTTTGTCAAAGGATACTGAATAAACTGTACAAAGCACAAGTAGCTTCATATGCAAGACTCTAGTACATAACGGTTTCCTACCAGATTTTTGGCAATTGAAGAGGATCAAAATTCCAAATACCTATGTAAGATCACACATGGGGTATATTGAATCTCTTCTTACTAAGATATTTCTGAAATACCTCAGTACAGCAGATCAATATAAATGTGAATCTAAACCCACACCTTTTACAGCTCTTTTAAATTTAATTCCTAAATTGATTGCAAATTTTTTTTTAAACAGAATATCATTGCTGAACATGAAATCCGTAACATTTCCTGTGCTGCACAAGACCCCGAAGACCTTTCTACATTTGCGTACATCACTAAAGACTTGAAGACTAATCACCACTACTGCCATGTATTCACTGCGTTTGATGTGGTCAGTTTATAGAACATACTTCATTTAATAGTTCTTTGTAATAGTAACAGTTATTTAATTCTGTTAAAATGTTTTCAGGGTATATGATGATTAATGGAAGGTATAATTCATTTACCACATGAAAAGACTAATGGGATATCAAAAGGACATTTCTGGAGAAGAGCCAAGATTTTCTTTGATATCTCATTTTCCATATTAAATAAGTCATCTCTGTCACCTCAGCTGTTGACTGTAAACTTAGAGAGCAGCTTTTCATACAAGTCTTGACGTGTAATTCTTATGCTATAACCTTCCAAGAAGTTTGTAGCAAGCAGGTTTGGCCACCTATTCTGAAATCTCAGTGCACACCAAAAAAACAAATCAGAAAAGGGTCCATGTGCATTATATACAGTGCTCAATCCTGCCAAGAGGTAGGTTCAGGAACTAGATCAAACTATGTTTGCAGGGCATCCTTCATGTTTTACTGCATTATACTGCCTGGGCAGTCAGGGAAGGACAGATTTGATGACATCCAGCCTTCTGGGTTTTCACCTTGTGTGTCCATCCCATGCCCCCCAACAAGCAGGTAGAGGGTCGGAACTTACTTGAGGGGGCCCTCTGAGCCTGGACACATCGCACCTTCTTGAAGTAGATGGAGGCTGCTTTTTGGATGAAGAGGTCAGATGTTACCACCAGGAGTGATTTCTTCAGATTTATTTTTTTCTTTTAAACTGGAAGAGGGTAGGTTTAGATTAGGTATTGGGAAGAAATTCTTCACTATGAGGTGGTATGACACTGGAACGGGTTGCCCAGAGTGGTTGTGGATGCCATCCGGGAAGTGTTCAAGGTCAGGCTGGACAGGGCTTTGAGGAACTTAGTCTAATCAAAAGTGTTCCTGCCTGTGGCAGGAGGGGATTGGAACTAGATGATCTTTAAGATCCTTTCCAACCCAAACCATTCTGTTATTTTGTGATTCTTCCCCTGCTGTTCCATGACTTTTAGTGTTTCAGTGTTAAGCTGGATCAGTCCCAATAACTCATCTCTCTAAATACTGTTTAGACTTTTTGGCATTATACTGAATAAACTGGAAAACTGAAGCTTCTTCTGAAAATGTGTAGAAAATGTATGAGAAGTTTTGTATTTATTTTAACCAAAGAACCGAAACACAGATCTGACAGAGACCACACAGGTAGCTAATTACATATCTTAGGAGGTCCTAGGAATATTTGGCTACTATACTGAATCTGAAAGATTTGAAATGTCTGTAACAACAGAAATTATTATTATTTGCTGATCCCTCTGTTCTGCTCTGCTGTCTGTCATGTCAGAGGGAGTTTTAGCTTGACAATTAAGGGAGATATGGAATTTGGTGAAATTTTATTTTATCAGCAGCTTTACCTTTTCAAAAAGATATTCTTTATTTTGAAAATAGCAAATTAATTCTTTATTTCTTATTTCCTTGTTCCAATTTTCTTGCCTACATATCTCAAAACGTTATTTCACCGTAAGTCCTTAGAACTCCTGTTATTTTGGTGGAAAATTACTCAGTTCTTCCTATATTTATGCTTCTCAGATGGGGATGCACAAGTTATTAGTTTGCAAGAAATCATGAACACATCAATTAATCGGTCATGCAGTTTTCAGCTAAATTTGGTGAAATAAGTAGTAGCTATAGTTTTTAGGACTAAGATTTATTGTCCAAAATTTTCGGGAGTACTTGCCCTTTGAGTTGTGCACAAGAGAAATTTAAGGTGGTATTAAAACTTCAAAATTATTCAAGAAAAAATGTTTTACTATGGTATAATGTGTATGAATTCTTGAAACATGATTACATGAATATAAACAAGTTTAAGAAATAGAGGGGCCTGAACGGTGGCATTTTATTTGGGACTGAGGGAATAGTTAACATTGCATAGCAATAGCATGTAGGAGAATTTAAATAACAAGTTGTACAGGTAGGTTAGAAGCAATTTTAGCATTTCAGTGGCATTCTGTTGTTTAAATTCTCTGTGGGCATTTTACTGTCCACAGAGAGTAGAAAAAACTTTAAAATTGTGTTAAAAGTAGATAGATGATGGTCAACAAGATGTTCCATTATATAGATTTTAGTGATAAGTGAATCAGCTGAAATTAGACTGATTGAGTGAGGTTATTATTTCTCCTCATCCATTTAAGTACTTCTTAATGGTTTTGAAGTACTGCAGTTTCATTTATAGGTTTAATAATCAAGCACAAACATAGACTCAGGTATATAGCAGATAAAATTCATCTCCTTTCTTGGCAAGGGAAGAAAAGTGATCCAGGAATAATTACATTTTGCTCACTTCCTGTATCTAAGGAGGAGCATTTAATACCCCAAGCACTTTAAACAGCTATTTTAAGCAATACAGAAACTTTATTGTCAAACTGTCATAACTTAGTTTTCTCCTGCAACATAATCCTCAGTGGGGTGTTACCTATTCAAATATTCCCTTTTTGTGTTGTTTTATTTCTCAGGATCTAGCATTTTTGATGCAAGTTTAAGCTGTATAAAAAATAGCTAGATATTCAGAGCAGAAGCATACAGTGAATTAAATTTTCTGTTTAAAATCTAATGCTCATGTTAGAGCCTGATCTCCCAGTTTACAAATAGAAGCAATCCTACTCATTTGTCAATGGATAGAAGTTCAATCATTTCAAGAAAAATAAGATTTAAAATGGTAGAAATCCACAATAAGGTGTAAAAATATGCATTTTAATTTATATATGTTATGGCAATAGAATATACGCAATGTTACGGTCTTTCAGTTTTTTGGGAAATGTGGACAAGAACAATTTCTTTGTAGATAGGGAAGTATTTTAGTAATGTCAACCACCAGCATAACTGATACTATTTCAGAATAGCTGTACGTGTAACTTGTCTACTCAGAGTTAAAGTTCTATAATCAAAATTGCAAAAACATCTTGACTAAAGAATATTGAAGGAGACAAGGTTTGGGGGAAGAAGAGGATTTATTGCTCAATATTTGAAATCCACTTTCATTCACTTACTAAGTAGCCTTAAATCTACCACTGAAGGATTCCCTCTTGAGAAACAAACCATCATAACATCCTAAACCATCATAACTATCCCTTACCAAATTCTGGCTCACGTATTGGAGACATCCAGAGTAATTTTCATTGGATATTCCTTCATTGCCCAATGCACCTATGAATAGAAGACAACAAAAAAGTCAGTTAAAATGTAAGAAAACAATTAGCCATTGTAATAGGTTGGCTGAATTAAAGCAGATGAAGAATCCTGACTCAGACTGGCACTGGGGTGTTGAATTGTAACATTGCAAAGCAAACAAGGCAATTGACCTCATTTCTCATCTCCCAGAAACTGTTGCTTAAAGGCATTAGCTTACTCACTTTCCTTCTCTGCAGTACTGAGCAAGGAGCAGGATTGTAGCAGCCTTGGAAGCACCACAGTCCTAAAGGTTTTGCCTCACTTCTAAAGAGCTTGATGGGGTTCCGTAAAGGCCGGTGTCTTTTACAGCGGCCAGGGGCTCTACAGCTTTGGTGCTAAGCATCTTTCAGGGAGGCAGACCTGTATCCTTCCTTTTGCGCCACGTGTCAAAAGTTCAAATAGTTTCCTTACTCCGTCAGAAGGATTTCCACAATGGATTTTGTGGTTTGGTTTTCCACCCCTATTCCCACGGGAATCCTGCTCTTACCTCTCCAGTATAGCCCCTGCAAGAATCTGTACCAACTCTAATCCTTATAATACTCTCCCAGTACTACTGGTGAGAAATACGTCAAACCAAGCTTATTTACCTATGTTTTTTTTCAAAATACAGTTTTTCAGATAAGTTCTTTAAATTTTATAAGGTACAATGTTAAAGCCCTCCTTGCCTCCATTTGCAGACTTCCCTTTGTCAAGGCTCTACCACAGTACATGTGTGAAATTTATGTACCAGTTACGGTTCGGTTTGCATTTCGAATACTGAACAGAATAGTGAATGTTCTATTTGCTATATTTCAAATATTTATTAACCAGAGAAACAGTTACATGTTTCTTATGGCTTTCAGGCTCCAGGCAGGCCTATTTTTTCATTTTACAGACTACAAAGGAAAACAAATTATAGTGGCTTCAGATAGGATGCAGGACTCAGACTAGATTTATGGCTCAGCATAGCAAACCTTTAGTCTGTCTCCATGCTTATCTTAGAGATTTTCAAGCCTGTCTTGGTGACATTTTGGTATGCCTCGCTGGATGGTGTATTTTCTCAGTCCTACTAGTATTGCAGCCTGCATTTTCTGCAAGCCATTACTACACCCTGTCTTGCTGATGTATTCCTTAGTAATAATGTTACCCACTCTAGACAATCCCAGGATGATATAGTATGCTCTTTTACTGTCACAACAGCTGATTCTAAAGACATCTGTCTTTAGATTAATATTCTTGTCCTACTAAAAAGCACACTCCAGTTCAAATTATATTATTTTCTACATTTTTAACAGTTATACTCTGCTGCTCTTAATTCTATAGCCAGCATTCTGCTAAAAGGCAGAGCAGTTCATAATAGCCTCTTTAGTTTTCCTTTTATTACCACACTGGCAAACTGCACCCTCAGTGTTTCTCGGTCCTGGCCAGTTTCTCTTGAAGTTAAAGGGGAGATAATTTGGAGACTACAGCTATCAAATCAGGCAGACATTTTTATTTGGGAAGCTCTGAAACTTTGGCTGGCTTGCTGTTGTAACTGCAGTTGTAACTGCTGAGAGCATGTCCCAGTGGAGGAATATAATTGTTTTCTGTCTGACCTAACACAGGCCAGAGCTGGCACTTTTATAAGAAGCTCTTATAATGAGCTAAATATGCCAAATTTAGCCTGTACTATCTCAGTATACACATGTGATAAAAAAGGGATTGAATTTCTTCAGGGAAATGAAAGTGTAGGGTGTGAAATAAAATGCTTATCCATTTAACTTTGTTTTAACAATTGAAGGACAAATTATGTACTTCCAAGTGTGTTGCCTTGCTTTCTGACTTACTGCAAATGTAACTTGACTAGGTAAAGACATGTCTCATTTAAAATTGTATCAGAAACATGTGGGAATTTTAAGGGATCACCTAATTTCAAAGCAATGCAGAATTGCTTCCAACTGTGGGCTATGGAGGTTGAGGGAAGGAGAGAGTAACTTCTTAATCATGTCAAAGATTTATGAATAATTTTAAGGGGACTGTAGGACTTCATATGGAGGCAAGCCTGCAGGCTTGCATTTGCTCTGCAGAGGTTCAAAACATTACTGCAAAGTTAGTAGCCCAGAAACAGGCTCAAATAGGAGCCTAAAAATAGGCTCTAGTAGGAGCCCAGAAATAAATATACCAAAACAAACCCACAAACCTGAAGAAAAATTACCATAGGAATTCACTTGCCGTTTAGATTTAAGGTCAGGCTGCCAGCTCTGGAGAAGGACAGGTCAACAGAAGAGTTCCAAAATAGAGCGAGGCCAAATGTCACATAGGTGCAGTAGTGCAAGAGGGGTGGGATCATGACAGCAGCAGATATGGGGTGAGCTGGGAAGTTGGGGCAGTTAATGTACTTGTTCTGAAAAGAGATGACACTCTTTTTTCACTCCTGTTTCCATGAGAATGTTTCAAGGGTTTTAGAAGTAATTACTTTCAATACAATAAATTACATTTAGATTGTTTTTAATCAATGAGAAATCAAATGACAAATGTAAACATTACAGAGACTAAAGAAGCTATTACCAGTATGACTTTAATTATTTACATTGCAAATCACTTCTGTAGGCAGTACTACCCCACTTCACGTATCCAACAATAATACAATCTCACTCCAATTTTAACTGTTTCTGTTTTGTTCCAGAATTTAGCTTATGAAATCATTCTTACCCTAGGACAAGCATTTGAAGTGGCCTATCAGCTTGCACTACAAGCACGAAAAGGGGGCCATTCTTCAACCCTCCCAGAAAGCTTTGAAAACAAACCCTCTAAACCTATTCCCAAACCACGTGTTAGTATTCGGAAGTCAGTGGTAAGTAGAAGGTAGTTATGCATGCAAAAAAAACCCAAATTCAGCTATACAGTTAAGAGTTTATATACTAGAAGCTGTACAAATAAAATACCTGTTGAGTCAGAAATGCTCCATTGTGTCACCTCTGCTCATCAGCTGGCAGGGTTGTGTCACTGCAGCACAGGCAGCTGTTTCAAACAACTGCTCATTGGAGCCTACATATTGATTGTCTTTAAAGGGCCCTCCTGAAGTGCAGAGATGACAGAGAAATATTCTTTTATGGTAGAACTTTTTAAAAAATTATGAAAGCTATTTTAAATCAAGTGAAAATACAGGCATAGGGTGATTTTGGAGGGAAAGGAGAAAAATGACTGCACACTGTATCATATTCACTGGCTATAAAGTGAGGACTGTGATATTTAATTACTGGGTGAGAGAACGGGGAAAAAAAATGTATGACTTTACACTTTGTCATCCATTGCCACAGAATCTTCCTCCATAAAATTGTAAGTAGGAACGTTTCCTGATGCTATCGTCTGTCTCATTAGCAAACAGACTTCTCAGGATCGAGCGTGGCTTTAACGAACTATGGTGCCCTATAGCTTGGGGGTAGACACAGCTCTGATCTCCACAGGAAGAAGAAGGCAGCCGTGAGTACATGGGAGTGTAGACACCACCATACTCGCTGCTGTAGGACTTTGTCCACTCAGGATTTGTTCTGTGTTCTGTTAGTTTAAAGAAAAAAAGTTCTGCTGGAGCTGCTGTGCACAGAGATGGTAACCCGTGTGTATGTTTGCGTTTGTCTTACAGCAGATAGATCCATCCGAACAAAAGACTCTTGCGAATCTACCGTGGATTGTTGAACCTGGACAAGAGGCCAAAAGAGGCATTAATACCAAGTATGAAACTACAATTTTCTGATACAAAACTGTCCCCCTGTTCCTTGTTGTGCCTTGCACGCCAAGCAGTCACAGCACAGCCTTTCCTTTATGGCAACGTTTCAATCCAGCAGAGAGGAAGACTGCACTGTATGGTGGCCTTGTAACTAACAAAAAAGGCTGACAGTCATTTCTGGTGATGTTCTTCTTCCTGCAGCACTGACAGAAGAATGACACTATATGAAGACTTTTAAAATTACAGTCCACAAGAGGAGTGAGAAACCTTATTTTTCACGCAGTTCTCCCTTGTGACTCTGCCACAGTGCTTTCTTTGATTTCTTATTTTAGGATTCTACTTTTTAAAGAAAAAAAAACAAAAGGTCTCTAAACTAATACTAATGCTGCCTATGAGTAGAGTATTTGATTGGGTTTTTTATTTGAATCCTGGCAGTTTTTAATTGAAATAGAACCAGAATTAATAAATAGATTATTTGTGAAACCACTGAATTCATTAATAATTACTGTGTTGAATAAGGAACTCATTAAAGTGACAAGAAATTAGGTACCCTGATTTCTGTGTGCGCTGATTTTATATGTAAAAATTGATGTCCTTTGATCCTCTACAGAAATAAGAACCTCTTGCATTGTAGCAAAGGATCAGAGTTTTATGAATTGATAGAAAAGGGTATTAATAATGCACAGAAAACATTTATTAGATATTTTTATGGAAGAGAAGTACTATAGGAAAACATATGAATATTTATGGAAGGAAGCCAGATTAATTATGAGAAATATTGTTTATTTTAAAGTTAAGTAAACGACTGCTATTGCAGCATTATGAAAATTGTAAGACTTGTAGCATCAGTGCACTGGATGTTCCGTGTAATCAGTCTGGAATGAAAGTGGAATGGTCATTCTACTACACCTACATATAGTTTATGCAGTTCAACATTGCTATAGCCATGAATTCTACTAATATTTTTAAAAAATAATCTCAGTGGTTCTAAAAAAAAGTCAAAACCATGGATTTTGCTATCAAGATTTCTGTCACAGAGTGTTGATAAAATTCTATTGCAAAACATTTTCTAAATAAAAATATTGAGAAAAAGAAAAAATTCCAAAGTAATAAAAATGTTTTCATGGAACAAAAGTTAAGCATTTGCTTAATATTTGATTAAATAAGATTTACTTACTTTTTCTTTGAAGTGTTTTAATTTTTTTAATGTCTGTGGAGTATTTGTATAATACCATGATGTATATTTATGTAGAACTGAAATTATAACAGTACAAATATCATTATAGGAGAAAAATGACATTTTAACGTATATTGTTCTATCCAGTCAAATTGTGAATCATTTTGAAGTTCATTATAGAGATATTGAAAAATTGTGTGGTTGTCTTAATGTTTTTTTAATTATTATTTCATATCCAGCTGAGGTTTTTCAGTTAGAATCATCAGTTGGTATATTCCAAAAAATGGATAATTGAACTTGGTTTAAACCTGATAATTGTATATGGTTTAGTTACACCTAATCATAGCGCTGAGTGATGACATACTTTTAATACAGTATTCAATTTACTTGAACAAAATAGTTCCTTGTACATATTTTTGCCTATTCACTGTTGATATGTACTTAGTCAACTGACAGTAAAAAAAATAACACTAAAAATATGGTACCAAAAGGAAAATTGTATAGGAGAACAGTAAATAGTAGCCTCACTGCAACAAAGACTTATGTAAATATGCTTGGGCTTCCAGTTATAAATTTTGTAATTTTGTCATTTATTTATATCCTATAAAAGCACACAAAATAAAATGAAGTTGTACAGTCCCAGTGCTTTGTGCATCATTTTATCATTGCTAGAGGAAGTAAGTGGCCTGATGCAAAGGGTACTGAAATGCGTGCAAGGTCCTCCCCTCCCATTTCCATGGGCTTTGGATCTTGTACTGAGCAAAGCCAGAAACTGCTGTGGAGGCAGTTTTGGTTTGGAATACAGATTTTGTTTACACGTGGTGAATACTTCACACTTTAAAGTCCTTAATTAACTGGTTCTTCCATGCACTAATCAACTGCTGACTTCCCATATTTAATTGCACCCTGTAAAGACTCTTGCAGGGAGTTATGTTAAAACACGTTCACTTCAGGCACACAAAGTATAGAGTGGCCAGGTTTTCAGGGTATAAAACTGGAGCACCTCTTATGCAGCTGAGTGACCCCTAAAATTAAAGGATGAGACAGGAGTTGCAGCACAACACTAAGCAGATGCAAAGGAAAGGTGTGAAACAACAGGAAGAACTGGCACCTTGCGGGAAGAATTTGATCTGTGTTTATCAAAGAGATGTCAAGTAGGTAAGGTGGCACAGTAAGCAGCTGAACTTGTTTGAGAGAGATAATTGGGGCAAGAGAGACTGAGGATGACTAGCAAGACTGATGAAAGATGAGACAGATGAAAGACTGGTAGGGCAGGAAATAAGTGTGAAGGTTTGGGGACACAGCAAGGCACTGAACAGAAGCCCCCAGAGCAGAAAAACTGAAACTAGAAGGAAAGATAAGAATTAACAGATGTAAGGCACTTCTGTATTTGCAGAAACCTGGGACTTTAGAAGGAAATATTTCCCTCACTAACTGATAAAGTGTAAGCCAGTTGGAGAGAAGTCCATAGAGTCCCCTCTGGCATGGGATAGTGATTCAGCAAGGGTATGTAAAAAAACTGGAGTATTAGGATGCTGTAAAACCAATTGCAATGACTGTCTTACAGTGGGAGGGTGGAGAACAGGCAAAAGAAGAGAGGTGATAAAGAAGTAGAGTGGATTTGACATGAGCAGATAAGCAAATTCAATCAAAATGAGGTGTGGGTGACAAAGAATTTTGAGAATTATTTGGGTAGTGAGGTCTCTGATATGCTGTTGTGAATGGGTGTTTTAGGTCACTCAAAGAAACACTGGCAAAGGTATCAGCAAAAGCAAGTTTAATAAAAATGTGAAAATACGATGAAGTTCATTGAAGTGCACTCTACTGCTTACTAGATGGTTAAAGCACACAGAGAAAAACCAGACTAAAATCTAAAATCAGTCAATCTATACTAAAGTCAGTCTAAAATTATCTGCATGGAGGCTGGGGATGGGAAAAGGTAAGGATGGAAAAGTGTAAGGATAAAAAGGAATGAGTCACAAGGTTCAGAGTGGACCCCCTTGCCAAACTCAGCCTCAGACTTAACCAATGGTTTAGGCCTAAAGGTTTTAACAGCTCTTAAACATAACAGCACTTAATTGATAGCATAATTTAAACGATTTAAGAAAATACTTTGTAAAATTTACAATGAGCACAACAGTAACTCACAGGCTTAACTCATGAATCTAACCTACTTAAGAATCTAAGAGAGCAGCATTCATAGTACATTTGCTATAGTGTATTCACACTTGCATGCACACAGACCTAAAGCAGTATGTACAAGGTATGTAATACCTGTGAAAAATTCCCCTCGGGTTCAGTGAAGTACTCAGGTTGGATGCCTTTGCACCTTCTCAAAGGGCAAAGGGTTAAGCCTCAAGGACTGGGGGTCTCAGCCCAGGCTCCATCACTGGCTTTTAGCTGTGATCCCCCAAGTATAGCAAACTTGGGAGTTTGCTGGGTCTGAGAAGGGTCTCACTCAGAAGGAGATTTCTGGTCGCAGCCCACTGTGGTCCAGGAGAGCTCAAAGGGTCTTACTTAGGACTGCTGTTTATTGGGTCACAGGAGAGTTGGCTTTGAGCATAGTAATCTTCCATCCTGGTCACAATTCGGGTCAGTAACTTTCTGTGAAAATTCAATCCTAAAAATGTTGTTACACGTGCATTGTTATTCAGGCAGGAGAAATAAGTTTCCAAGGCTGTTCGCTAAATAACAGGAGCTCATTAGCCAACATAAGTTCCTGGGGGCAGACAGTGTTTCTGATAAGCTCGAGGGGAGCTTAGCCCAGCTATTATTTATCAAGGCCAAGGCCTAACAAGCATTTCTGAAATCATAGTGTGGGCTGAGGTGGGAGGAGGGATGTACCACTATGTATGCAAGGCAAAAAAGCTGCTGCTGGGAGAAGGATTCAAGTTGGAGAAACTCCTGAGGAAACACTATGTTTGCAGAGCTAGAGGGTTTCCTAAAGCAGACTTTGATGTTGCATTTCAGACTGGACAGAGTGACTCCTCCAAACTGGCCTGGTGTTTATTAAAAGCCAGAAGAGCCACTACTCACAGCTGGCAAGAAGAAACACTCAGCATGTCCAGTTCTGGTATCTCAGTTTGTGAGAGGCTGCTTTTCCTGCAGAAGAAGGTTACACATGCCTTGCAGTTTAAAGCCAACATCTCAGCATCAAAAACTGGCATGGCCATAAAATGGTAACCACTGGGAAGACAACTGGCAGGTTGGCTGTCCTTTGAAAAAGAAGCAGCATGCTAGACAACTAATAAACTTGCACTTCCAACTGTGAAATAGTTTATTCCTTCCATTCTAGGTTAAAACAGGCAGTCTGTGCCACGTGCAGAACTCTAATTTTGCCCTAGATTTCTTTCAACGTGTCTGTTCAGCTGGCCTGCTTCACACTTCACTGGAGTACAATGTCTAAGATGTCATCGAGACAACAATCTAGAAATAGTAACTTAACTGTCTCCAAACTACCAGCCCAAAAAACAATTGACTCTGTGGAGGAACTGTGTGGCAGTGACAAGTATGTAAGTGAAAGACATGGCATAGGGATTAGGGAAAATATTTAGATGTGGGCACTTAGATAAGAAGAGGGATAGCTGTTATCTCATGTTAAAAAACCATCTGAAGAGAGTGGGAGAAAAAAGGGCTCTTAACTGGCTGGAAATATTGACAGGATTTTCAGCTCACTGGAAAGCGTGGGGGTATAATGCTCAGGCTTCTACTGAAAAGCTCTTTAATTGTTTAGTCCTCTGTAACTTCATTAGGTGAAACAGCTTCTTTGCTAAGCTAACAAATGGACTCTACCACTATCAAGTCCATGCTGATTCTAGTTAATCAAATGCTGATTCTAGTTAACTTTCACACCTGTGAGCTGATAACCTGAGCTAGGCAGAGGCTGACCACAAACTCAGCTAACTGAAACACATAACACAAGATTCACTTGTGGCCAGAGTTCTCACTGGATGTAGATTTTGTAGAACTGGTGGATGATTTCCTTCCTGCTGACTAGACAGTCACACTCATCCTCATTACAAGCCTGAATGCAACCAGCCCAAACACTGCTGTCCTACTGAAGAGGCAGAAAATGGCCCATGGTCCTTGCCTTTCAGGAAGGCTATGCTCAAAATGCATGAATGGGAAATGGCACCTACATCTAGCTCCCGCTCTTATAAAGAGCACAAGCAAATTTCTCTTCAGTTCTAATTAATTTTTATGTAGTGCCACATCTTTCATCCTTCTCCTGTGGAGTCAGGTACCTAGATATATTTGAGAATGTGGGTCTGAGTAAAGTGGTAACAACTAGGCAAGCAAAAATGCTACCAGTATGTAAAAGAAACAAAATTCTCTTTCTTTCTCTCCCATATTCTCTTGACACTGAGAGTTTGGATAGGAAAACTAATTTTTCTATCCGTCAGAAAAGCCAAATTCAAAATACTTTACAACAACATAAGAAAAAAATGAAGCTTACTGGAGATACTCAAGAACTGCTTGGACACAATCCTGTGCAACATGCTCTAGGATGACCCTGCTTGAGGAGGGAGGTTGGACCCTTCCAACCTTACCCATTCTGTGATTCTGTGAGGACCTTATAGTTTCTATGTGTGATGAAAAATCTATCACAGATTTAAATTCAAAAGCTCACTTAACTGTAAGATACATCCCTTTTTGTCTTCTTAAATGTTGCAATTCTACTTTCAAGTCATTAGAAGAAGTGCTCAAATTCTCCACACCCTTACACAAAGCTAAATTTGTTCTAATATTAAAAAAAAAAAAAAGGAAGAAAAAGTCATACTCACTGTTAAGGATGGGCCAGTGCTTGAGAGAACATGTCCAAATTTGAAGGCAGTGTATTTATTATCATATTTTCTAAACACATAATAGAAATCCAGAAAGAGTGAAAGAAAGGAGATGGAAATATGCTCCAGTACACAGAATACCTGATAAGCATTAACTTTATCCTATAGTGACACCATGAGGAAAAAAGAAATAGACCACACTAATTTAAAAAATGCATTAGATGCAGTGCAGTCTTCATTCTTCCAATTGTGATTATTTGATAATGATAATTGCTATGATGCAGAATGTCAGGCTTGGGCATGTCCTAAGCAAAAATATCTCAGTGTTTGTAATTGAGACTAGCACTACTTATTTCTTGAGTTTATGTTGCAAAGAAGACTAATATTTTAAGTTACCTTCCAGACAGTATATAAGCATATAAAAGTACCAGTGATGGATTAAGTGAACACTTCTGCGTTGGAATTAAGTGAATTTACTGAAACATACCAGTGTTTTGGAATGCTGTGCATGAGTGGAGGTTAATATGAAAAAATACTAGATAATTAACCATGGCCACCTCTCTGTCACAACCATTACATTTCACTCAGTTACACTTACATAAAACTTCAATGGTTACCTATGCCAAATACCTCAAAAACCTAGAAAATTAAACTGATTGCTACAAGAAGTAAGGAAAAAACCTACTAAAGTGCCAACATTATCCACAGCCCATGATGTGGCAAAAAGTCCTTGGGTGAGAAGGACCTCAGAAATACCAGCTGCTGCCACATATACTACAGAAAAAGATGGGGGGAAATATTCTGCCAATGTGAGTTTGGGGAAACCTGTTCCCCATCCAGAAGTCCAGTCATTGCATGATGCAATCTGCACGGAAACAAAAAGATAATTCTTTTTGTTGACAAGCCTAAAATGCCCTGCCTTTCTCCCACACATGACAAACATATCACTTCTCAGCCTTCTCTCCAATTCAACAAAACAAATCCAACACAAACTTTACACTGCAAGACTTTTGCCCAACCCAGGAATCATTTTTTGTGGTACTCTTCTAAATTTTGATTGAATCCATTATGTCCCTGAAATACAATTACCAAAGCTATATGCACTATTTCAACTGGTGTCTTATTAATGAAGCAGAGAACACCTTCTCACTCCTTCAAGACAGATCCTTTTTATGTACCCACAGGCCCTTTTTACATACCACTGCTGACACTTGGAGTCTGTATGAATGATACTATACACTTTCATTCCCACACTACCTTTCTCAAGATAGTGGACTTCAGAATGCCACTGAGGCTGTGACAAAGCTATACTTTGTCCATAAGGTAAGAAAACAGTGCTGTTGGATGTTGAGAGCAGACATGAATCATATTGTGATAGCTGGTTATTCTTGCAATTCACCCTTTAGCCAATTTATATAATTTATATCATAGAATCATAGAATGGTTTGGGTTGGAAGAGACCTTCAAGATCATTTAGTTCCAGCCCCCTTGCCATGGCAGGGACACCTTCCACTAGTCCAGGTTGCACAAAGCCCCATCCAGCCCAGTCTTAAACACTTCCAGGGATGGAGCATCCACAACTTCTCTGGGTAATCTGTTCCAGTGCCTCACCACCCTCACAGTAAATAATTTCTTCTTAATATCTAATCTAAACCTCTCCTCTTTCAGTTTAAAGCCATTACCCCTTGTCCTATCACTACATGTCGCTGCAAAAAGTCCCTCTACAGTTCTTTTGTAGCATCTCTTAAGTACTGGAAGGTGCTATAAGATCTCCCCAGATCATTCTCTTCTCCAGGCTGAACAGCCCAAACTCTCTCTGCCTGTCTTCATAGGCTTTATCATCAAAGGTTTTATAGATCATGGACAAAAACATTAAACAACATTGTACCAATAATGTGACCTATATTTTAATCCATCTAATGTTCTCTACCTGTGCTACAGAATAGGAACTCTTTTAAATCAAAATATGGTGTGATAATAAATCAAATTGACTAAAGAAATCCAAAGCTCATGTATTAACACTGATGTGTTATAAAAATCACAAAAAATAAAAATCACAAGCAAAACAGTTAGAAATCTGTCAGTAACATTTGCCAAAACCAGTCTCTCAAAAAACCACAACAGTCAATAATGCCTAGAAAAATTCTGTGGTGCTCAGAATAGGCTCTACTTTTCCATATAACCTCAAATCTGCCATTCTACTGTTTTCCTCAGGACTGATTTCAGGTCAACAGTTGTTGTGGTCACCTCTCAAAACACCAGAATTGTCAAGGTTCACAATCCTTTAAAAATTTCTCATTTTTATAAGGTATGATAAATTTTACCAGGTGTGATTCAAAGGACACTTCATCTTATCTATCTCAGGCATATGGCTATTTATTATTTGGACTTGGCGATTCAAAATTCTATAGTTTGAACAAATGCAGCCTTGCTACCTGTTAAGATTACCAATTTCCAATCTCTGTGATTAACATATTAGAAAGATGCCATCTTTCCAACATCATATTTCACAACTGTGTCACTGTGATCAATAGAATAAGCTTCTTTTTTAATTACATAGGTTTAATATTAAACAATCTCTCATTTACTTCACTTATCAATATATCAATCCTTGGTGTAAAAACCCCTATCCGTTGCTCTTATAGTTTACTTTGTAATTTGCTCTCTAAAATATCATAAACATGATCTCCTAAGACATTTATCTGTATTACACTGCAGCTTCCACACCTTTTTTAAAGGAATGTCATGTAAGATAACATCTCATTCAGCAGGTTTGGTGGTGTGGTGAAGATTTTTTCACATCTGTGGAACTGTGACTCCTTGGACCCCTTTCAAAGCCTTCCAGCTTTGACATATCCTACATTACATCTGTGCTCCCAACCACGTGAAAAATTTACTTGCTGGAATAATTCCAAACCTGTAACTCCCTGATCAAGGTGATACCCTGTTATACAAGGAATATGCAAGCAGAGTACAGTCAGCAACATCTGGAAAACTGATAATTTTTTACACCTTGAAATTGCTTTCATAATTTGATTTCATAATAAAGATTTCATAAAGGTTTGCTTTTCAAGAATGTCTCTTCTGATCCAAAGCCAAGTGTGTGGGTGTTTTTCATCTCGCTGTAGTTGATTTAACTTGTAAAAGGAGAGTTAACTTCCTCTCTATAGTTTCTCTCAATTACATAAACATTCCTGTGAGCAAGTCAGTAAAAGTTTATGACAGATTTAGAACTGCTTGGTGGTAATTTATGAGTACTTTATGTTGGCCTGATTACTGAAATGTTTGTTATATGGCTTAATTTGTTTAACGTAGCAAGAATCTGTCAGGAAAAAAACAATTCTGAAAGGGAAGGATAGATTAAGGTACCCAGTTTTCAAACTCTACTCAGTTCTTAAGGAAAAATGCCAGAATTATTTGAATATCCTATTCAACATAGCCTCTAAAACTAGCTTAGAGAAAATAAAAACAAAGTCCAAGAACCTCTAAGAGCAGAACTTGTATTTCAAATGGGAAGTGAATAGTACTTAACTGCTAAAAAAAGTACTGCTTCTGTCAGTCACCACACAAACACCACCGCTACAGTTACACAGCATTTTTGCAGTCCTCCCCTTGGAACTGAGTCCTAGAGTTACAATGCCTAGTTGGGATGTTCTTGCTTTGAGGTTCTGACTGTGTTTAGGAACTTTTCATCTTTTCCCTTAAAGAAATCTCAGCAACCATGAACAGTCACTTCAGAAATAACAAAAAAAAACCACAAAACCAAACAAAAACTACTTTGTTAGAGCTCAAACATTCCACAGAACACATTCAAAGCAGAAGACACTCAAGCTTAAAGCCCATTACTGCTTGTCTTAGGTATCAACTTAGACATCCAAACTTCATTTTTGTGAAAAAGATTATATAAAAGTTAAGACCTCTTGTATTTGCTGCTAACTGCTTAAAGTATTCACTGTGATAAATTTCTCATTTTCCAGATAGGTTCCTGTTTAACAAAACAAAAATACGGACAGATACATAGTATTATTCTAAAACAATTTCTAATCCATGATAGAAGTCAAATAAGGAGCAAACTAAGTAATGATAAATGGAGGGACAAGTTGCATAAGCTGGAGGCACTGTGGTGTAATTTTTTAAAAGGAGGAGATGTAATTTGTATGCCAAATAAAAATAAATATAGAAAGGATAATACTTTTTAGAGAAGATGATTTTAATTTCCTAGATTCACATTTTAGCAAAATGATGCATAACACACATATGTAACAGCTTGTTAAATATCATTCTCTTTTTTTTTTGCTAATATATGGTGAAGAAACCAGAGATCCAGAACACAAACTGAGAAAATGTTCCATTCTACAGAGCCATTTTATGATTGAAAAAAAAAAAGAATAATGAAGTACAACTTTGCTCCAGCAAATCTTCCCCTAACATTACCAATATTAGAACCTGAACAGTGGAACCCCTCATTTAAAGAAGGTTGACAATAGTAACTAAGAGTAAATACAAAATGTAATGAGGGGCACAAGCAGTGTGAGAAACTGCAACGTGTAAAGAGCTTCACAGCTAGTAGAAGCCTAGGAGGAAAAGTAGACTATAACTCAAGGAATAAACTTATTTTTTCCACATCTATCACAAACAAAAGTTTAACCCTTTGAACAAAGATATTTCTGGGAAAAGGAGATAAAGCAACTGAATTGGTAGACTTCTAGCTTATTGCCTTCTACTATGGTTAATATATTTTTAACCAAATTTAAATGTTGAAGATATACTATGAAGTAAATTCCAGGCCACATGTAGTTCTATTGCGTTGTACCTGTCTCTGGCAGGTATTCACTGTTACAGCCTTGC
This sequence comes from Manacus vitellinus, assembly GCF_001715985.3. Lineage (NCBI taxonomy): Eukaryota > Metazoa > Chordata > Aves > Passeriformes > Pipridae > Manacus > Manacus vitellinus. Next base: position 20,694,368 of record NW_021940682.1, read on the forward strand.
AGTGGAAAATGATTCTCCCACAAGTTCAGCTTCGTCCCTTAAACATTCCTTTGAATGAATGTGTGCCCAAAAGACCTACCTCAAACCCAGTGCTCCAGAATATGAAAAACCAGCTGCTGAGTAGGACAGCAATTTAATAGCTGAATTATTGATACTGTAGAAATATTTTCTAAAAAATTGCTATCTGTTCTGTAATTTTTGGGGTGGAAAAACAACAACTCTTTGGCTTTGTGAAATTGAGAGTGCCACATCTGGCACTATTATTTCTTTAAATATTTTGAAAATTCAGACACACTCAGATAGCCTTTTTTAACGCTATTTTTGAATATATACCAAAATAGACGTAAAATTTAAGCAACATTGCTTTTGTCCAAACTCTTTGAAACTCTTCCTCCTTCAATTTCTCACATTGATAAGACCATACATTTCCTCCAGTCTCTCAGCTGGAAATATAAAATGTATAATTGCTATCCTGTACTGAATATAAACACCGCAGCACCTTGTAAGAAGTCATGCAAATACACTGAAAAAATTAGGAGCTACCAACTTCTTTAAGTATATCTTACATTACCACTGAGTGCTCAACCATCAAGACATGACTATCCACTTCAGATTGGATTCTTAAGATCAAAGTTTTTGATCTGTATTTAGAGATAGATTTCCACTGGCCTATGCCTATGTCTGTTCACTTATCTTATCTTTACCACAAAACCCAAACCTAAACAAACAAAAAAACACTCGTGTACACCATGAACAAAAAAACTGTTAAAAAGACAAAACTCTAAGCATTTCCAATTCTCACATTAGAAGTATACCATTCCTCTCATGTATTATTTCAGTGCTGTTAAAATAAAAATACATTTTTCAGTTTTCCTTGATCTTTTTTGTCCTACAGTACTTCTGCTGAGAGGCTTATAAACAACAGTCAATACTGATCACAGCATTATATTAAAAGATTAATTAGTGTGGTTCTAACTGGGAAGCACAGAGAGAAATGTCCCTGCCCTTGTGTCTCTGGGACAGGAAAACTTGCTCTCAAAACATGTCAAGACTAAGATTTCTTATTAGTATGGTAAGAGTTTGAACCAGCAGGCTACAAATTCTTAGCACACATAAACCCAAATACTGACCCTAATGAGGAAGAGGAGTATGGAACAGTTATCACTATCTTTGGAGAATGTTACAGTAAATAATATGATTTTTAGAAGTACAAGATCCCTTGTCTCATGTGCTAGAAAGTACCAGTTATCTATAGAAATTAAATTTTCTGTACAATTATAGAGAAGAATTAAAAGAGCTTAATGTCCTAGAAAAGTAACATGAAATAAAAGTTTTAAAAGGTATTTTAAATATCAAGCATACTTTGTATGCCTGTATGCGTTACAAATAACACATGCTTTACCTAAGAAGCATCATGTTTACTTTTATACAGTTTGATTGGGTAAATTTGTCTTTGCCTAATTTTGAGTCATTTTAAACATCGTGATTTTCAAAATTCATCTGAGTTCACATGTTATTAGAGAAACTGGACAAAGCTAAAAATAAATCAGAAAGATACACAAATAAACTGAAAGAAGTCAATACAGTAAGAAATGAAAAATACCACATAAGCACACGGAGTCTAATTGTGCCATCCTAAGTAGGTACTCAGATGAACCCTCTTGAGTACAGAACAAGAATCCTCTCTAGCCTGAAGGACATGAATCTAACTGTTCTCAGAGCACTTCTTGTACATACAATGTATGGTTTGTTAAATGGAAACAAGCACGGGAAGCTAATTTGTTCTGTAAACAGTCAGGGCCCAAGAGAGAAACTGCTTATTGAAACACTTCTAAGATACTTCAGCTTTCTCATTCTTCTGAGCAAACACACACATGCCACTTCAATAGTTCAACTAGTCCAATTATCACAGTTGTGCTATATCCCACAAGTCTAACTGTAGGAAGTGATAAAGCTGTCAATAACACATGCAGACTTAAAACCTTACTCCTCTGTATTCTTTTGGAATGCACCCTAACAGTCCCAGCTGAGGCCTCTACTACATCTATTTGCAAGGTTTCTCATAAAAAGGCCTTTTAGAAGAAAGATGTGCAGTAAGTTAATTTGGAAAAAAACACTCTTAAAAGCCAAGAAAATCCAACATCCACATTCCAAACCCACCTCCCCAAAAAAACCCCACACCAACACAAATGTGGATAGCAGTACACTGCACAACAGCTTTGGAAGTGCCGAAAAGTAAAGGTCAATCTACTGCAGAGTTCCAGTCACAAGCCTAGTCTCAGTTTAACATCTTACCGCATATTGGCAGTCAGTGACTGTGTCGCATTCCTAGTCTGAAAGAGCAAAGTGAAATTGAGCACGAAAAAATAAAAACCCCAAACCACACCAGAAGTGTTCAGAGTATCTGGCACACTCCCTGTTCTCCAAACAGTAAAGGTCATTTGGCTTCTGCTTTTCTTGAAATCACAACAGAAATAAGGTGTCCCAACTCCTCAGAGCTCTTGGGCATCATTGTAACCATGTATGAGCCCAAATAAATTTATGTCTCAATAGTACAAACAAGGAGGAGGAAAGCACAACATGGACAAATACACTCGAGTGTGCTACCAGAGGGAAATACATCCCCAAGGCTGACTTTTCCACTCCTTGGCATTGCCATGGCATCTGTACTTGATATGAAGGAGAAAGGGCAACCAAATAGTTCAGTAAGGGGGTTATGTTCTACTAGCAATTGCAAGAACATACCTGAATTCTCTGTGACCTACTGGTATTCTGGTTTTACCGGCTTCTTGAAGATGGGTGGAACTGGTCTCGCTGCAATGTTCTGTTCCAGGAGGACAGAAGAAACCACCTGAGTCAGAGTGCTTTCTCAGCTTGGCTTTTCCCTGAAACCTGCAAAGGCAGCAGCTTCTGTAAAAACATACCAGGAGAGCAGTGATAAGGACACAGACTATGTCATATCTAGATACAACCTGGGGAACGGGGTCCCACACAGAGGCTTCACTAAATCTCAAAATGGTAAAAAAAAACCCAAACAAACAAGATAGTAATTTGCACAGCATTCTAAAATAGGGAGTTTAACTGCATAATTTTCTAAAGAAGGCAAAATAATTTTGGGTTGGGGGGATGTCCCTCTACTGGGAACAGGTTACCAGTTCCAGCTCTAACTCCACATTCCAGCACTACAAGAGATCTATAAGCCTTTATACAGAAAAAACTCAGACAGTAAGGGCACAGTTCTATTTCAAATGACTGTGTAAGATAAGAGAGGGGGAAGGAGAACACTGTAGTTAAAGGAATGGTACACCTCCACGCAATAAAAAGCATCCTCTTGAGCAGGTGTATCACACTTAGGTACAGTTCCCAGGGAAAGAGAAAGGAGCTGTGGGTCTAATTGCCAAAGTGAAGACACCGAAACTTCTACAGAAACTGACAGGCATGGTTAATAGGAAGTGTACCTAAAACTTGTTTATATTAAAGCATATTATAATTTAAGTTAAAAAACTAGATAAAATTGGCAATGTTCATTTGTTAAATTTGAATGCAGACTCATTCAGTTTGATCTGACATTACAAGAATTAATGGAAGCACTAATGTCCAATCTACATACCAATGTCCATAAAAATTGTTTCTAGTCAAATTTCCCATTTCCTTTAAAATACATCTAACATCAAAGAGAACAGCTAAATCTGATGATACAGGAAGACACTTTTTATTACAGTAAACTGTCTTCTTAAACATTTTAAATTAAAGAAGCTGCTGTTCTGGTTCGTATTGTAATAATTTTTCACTTGAATTTTTTCATTCACTCCCTGCAAATCAGATCTACTCTTTGGCTCTTCAGACTTTTTCATCACTATTTCTCTTCTTCCACTTCAGCTATAAACACCTACAGCCAACTCCATACACTTACATATGTGATCACAACCATCCCAACTCAAGTAACATTACCTTCTATGAAACACAGCCTCCTCAGTTCCAGCAACAAGTGCAATGCTGCTGTGCTGTCATTCTTCCAGAAAAGTCCAAGAATGCGGTATTCATCTCACATTTTGTGCTACTTGCTTCCTACTCATTCAACATCACAATCATCTATAAACTCTGCTCGTGCACCATTTACTTTCTGCATTAAACCATGATCAGTTTTTCCTATCATCAGGGTTTAATTAGTGTTCTCACAGAAGACAACTTTCTGCGTTGGTTCTTCATGGGAAACACTTAGCCTGTATCTCTTAACCTGGACTGGTCTCTAAGTTCAGTCGACAGGGTTCTGCACAATAAGGACAGCACAGATCCACATCCTGGATCGAGGGATATTTGTTGAGAGAAGCTTCCTGTTCCATGATTCTTCAGCTATTCAGGGAAGTACTGATGGGCTCTGTACAAATTAGACAGTAGAAACAACTCTGTCCTGAACACTGCTGGACATGTTCCAGGACTTCAGTTCACTTTTTCCTCCACACTCATATTTAATACTCTGGCTCACCTGTCAAAGTATTTTTGATGTAATTTGTAAAGTATCATTAAGTATCATTATGTTTAGATTGAAAATAAAATCACAGTGAAAGACAATAAAAGAGGCAGCACTCTCTCTCCTTCTTACTATGTATTAAGAAATACTCAAGAATTCAAGTTCATTTATAACTTTGGCAAGTATTGCCTGGATTATCTTTATTGAATATTGTACATACTTAGAAAACAAAACATCACGTTCTTTTCCATTGAATTTCTTCTCTTTACATATCTGCCAGCAGTACTTTGATTATACTGACCCGTATTCAACAGCACCTTAGAAATAGCAGAATTTCAAGTTAAAAAAGAGGAAAAACTGGTGATTGTCAAAAACAGGGAAATACCAAGAATGCATATGAAATCTTCTGAAATGCACACAAAAAATACTATAAGTGAGAATTTCATTATTCAGTATCAGTTGAGATACTTGCTACTGTACTTTTTACAATCAAGTTGTTAGACAGTGTTTTACTGCCAGCTACAAAAATATGAAAACCATATCAATGCTTGTGCAGTTGCCTACAGCAGTTGAGGCGATTGAATAGAAAAAGGCTTACTAGGTACCTAAGAAAAAATTGTTACCTAATTATTCGCACAACATTTGTCAAGTGTAATTAGTACAAAATGTCAATATTTCTACCCTATATGGAATCTATAAATAGACTGTAAAAATTTAAAAAATAAATTAAAAAAATCACATATTACCAGGCAAGAGATCAACTGGGCATAGAATCCCATGTAAACAAAGCTGACGACAGCAAAGTGCCTCCATAGTATAAACTGAATTTTAAATCCAAAAGAAAAGAAAAACTATTAAATTCACACCTTTTTTATATTTTTCAATACACAGTTTAGTTGGTTAGCTGTAGTCATCCTTGGACTGCAAATGTGGCACTATCTCTTCCACTTCAGTTGCAGTAGCCTTTCAGATTTTTCCTCCAGAAAACAAGACTCAGGATGTTCCCCTTAATAGGAACAGTTCAGACGTGTTACAAGCCACTTTATCTCCACAGATTTGAAGCATGAACATTCTTACCACAAATGGGAGGCACTGCTGCTGTAAACTGAACAGCTACTTGATTTGGTTTGAATGTCAAGCACCAAGATGGCTGGTTTCATATTTCAAATGAAGAATGCCCCTCCTTCTTTCCATTCCATACAAAGTGAAAATCTTTGCATCCCAGTAAAAAAAATGGGTTTGCACCTTATACAGTTGTGTTCATGACTAAAGAACATTTAGCCATCAGCCTCAACACAAAATATAATTTCAAAGTATTATACTCTTATTATTTTTTCAGTGATATTAATTTCAACTAATTTGAACAAATCTTAATATAATTTCCTTACGGAATTGGAAGCAACATACTTAAAATGCAAATCAAAATTTAAGGATTATAATAACGCTTATTAAAACCAAGATTAAATGCTAGTTCATTTGAAAAAACATACATAAATGTACATAAATATACAGGAAAACATCATGAATACAACAATGAAATATAATTCACAGCTTAATGAGAGTCAGACACACATTTAGCAGAATTTTGTTTCCAGCTTAAAAAATTAGTTATCTTTGCAGTGTTTGGCACACTGATCAGAATTTCTGTAATACATAAAGAATGCCAAGATTATCAACAGTCACATACACTTTGAAATTAGGAGACACATGTATTGACTTGAGGTTTGTTCCATTTGTGTAGAAGGTTTGTAAGGATTCTCCGGTAGTTACATTCCACCACTATAAAAAATAATAACAGTTTTGTTAGTAGGACCAAATTCTTTTTCAGTGAGATTACAGTTTCTAATTATTATTTTTTAGAATATGCAGTAAGTACTAATAGCAAAGAAACTGAGAAACCTTCAACCATCAGTTTACTGTAGTCTGAAATTTCACATTTCTCAGAAAAACTATAGACCAATGCAAAATTGACTTAAACGCAATCCAGCACCAAGCTGTTACTCAATTGTGCCAATAAGAAGTCTACCCTCTATTCTTGCAGATTTTGACTGAAGCAGCAAAATATCACAACAGATTACCATCAGCTTTGATCATCTAGAAAAGCAGATGGTATTACTAGTTTTTAGCTTACTCATCTCATGAAATACGTAACATTACAGTTGTGTGCATAATACAGATTTGCAACTACACAGCTATAATGTTCTGATTAAAACCACTGTCCCTACAGTGGCTGCTATTTGATGAAGACACCCAAAAAAAGAAAGAAAAAAACAACCAAACAAAAAATGGATCTTAATTAGCTCCTGAACCTTTATTGGTGAATAAATGATCAGGTGCTGTGCCAGGGGGTACCACTCACACAGCAAGTTTAATGGTTCACAGCTGGATACACCTTATCTATGACTAAGATGACTCGTTTGTTAAAAGGTATCGTCCATATAACTCTACAGTACAACTCAGTCCAGTTTTTAGGGACCCAGACTTCTGAAATGTTCTAGAATTTCACTGACTAGCATCTCCCTACAAAATGGTTGTGTGTTTTCAGGCACATCATACACATCCAGCCCAGTCTGTCCAGCCCAATGGTCATTGAGATGGCTGGACACCTAGAACAGATGCCATAGAAGAGAAACAGAGCACTGAATTTATGTAGGTGGTTAACTGCTGTCTTCAACTACTAAAAAGAGGGTTAGAGATGACAGAGTCAGACTCTACTTTCAGGACCCAGAGGTGACCCTGTTGGATTGGGGAACAACATTTGATGGGGCAAGGCCCTAAACAACTTTACCTAACTCTGCAAACTATTTCTAACGAGGGGCTGGACTAGATGAGTTCCAGAAGTCCCTAACATCCTAAACAATTCTACACTCCAAGAAGCATCACAACACCATACTGCATAACCACAAGACAAAATGGGGAGGAAGTTAGAAACAGAAAGTATGTCTTGTTCTTTAATATGAAATGAACATCAGAAGATGTTTTCAAAGCTAAGTTAGAAAATTCAACTGTCTTTGTTAAATGATTACTGACTGACTTCAAAGAATTAGTCTGATAGCATGTCCAACAGCTAGACACGGAGCAACAATAAACTAAACTTCATCACTCTGAGGTGAGAACTTCACCCCCTGTCACCTCACATACACACAGAGTTTCTAATAACTGGTATTGGTTATTACATGAGGGGGAAAAGAACAACATAAAACCTCATGAGAAATTCACAATTACGAAGAACCATTCACAGACTGAAAGAAAGGCCAACTCTTCCCCTTCCCAGAGGACATATGCCTGGTAGATGCCTGAACCAATGAGAGAGTTTGAAAACAAGCCTGAATTCTTAAGAGACTTTTTCAGGGGACTTGCAGATATAAGAAGGAAAGAAGTGAAATTGAAGCAGCTCTGTGTTAAGTGAAATGTTCCAGATTTGTTTCTTTGAATTAGTCTTCATTTTCCTTTAGAATTTACAGTGTGTTTCCATTTAATTTGGTATGTTAGGATATTTTATTATTTCAAGGCTTACCTTAAGATAGCCTCCAGATGACACAAGCATTTTACTGTCAGGAGAAAACGAGAGGTCTGTTACCCAACCCCCGTGAGTTGGTTCTCCTTCATCTACAGTAACTGGGGAGCAGAAGTGAAGTAATGTACCTGCTAAAATGTCCCAAATCTAAAAGAGAAGGAAGATTATGCAAATAAATAAACTTAACAAGAAAAAAAATCTAAAATAGGGATATCCAAAATGTATTTTTCTATATTAAAAAAACCTCTTGTAAATATGCATTCTCCTTGAAGTGACAAAAAAAAAAAATTCTCCTCTTAGAACTGTATCATATATGGAGGATTTAATCACACATGCGATTCACAGTAGAATTATTAGTAAATCATGTGAACTGGTTCCTTATTATTCATGGAACATAAATCTATCAATTTGTTTACAAACTACTGCCTCACGTGACAAACTTTGTTATTTTCAACCCCCAAAGTTCACCACAATGCCAACAAATTAGACATGCAGAACACAAACTATAAGAACTTTTCTGTCTGTGAGCTGAATATCAACTGAATTATAAAGTAAACATCAAGATTAGAGAAGTACCCTTATTTCTCCTTTGTCATCTCCAGTGGCCAATAATTTGTTATTAGGAGAGAAAGTACAGCACCGCACACAGGCTTCATGACCTTTCAGCTCATGAAGAACAGATGAGCTTTCAAAGCTCCATATCTAAATGGAAAACATTACAGAGGAGTGAAAAAGACAAGTTCAAAACCAATTACGACCTCTTTCTAAAAGGCATTAGCATTCAAATATACATAAGACTTTTCATATGTATGCATATAAATGTGTGCATGTATGTAAATGTATTTTACTGTAGTCTAGTTTTCTTTTTATTATCTGAATCACACAAGAATGTGCTTGCTACAAATTACTGAATGGCTGCAAGTATATATCTTTCCTTGGAACATACTTTTTAATGAACCCAATTTGTTCACAAGGAAGTTTAACACTGTTCATAGAAACAGGATTTATCAATCAATTTAAAGTTATATTTTAAAAATTTAATGGAATGCTTTTAGAATATAATGGGGCAGCCCCAGTCCACTGCTTTGTGCACCTGACTTCAGAACAGGAATACCAGAACCTATTGACAGCACTTTTCTGGAAGTTTCAGAGATTTTAATTAACTTTACAAATTAAGAATGTCAGGCTATCAACAAATCAATACAGAGAAATAAACAAAGTGTTCTGCACAAAATTGTGCATTAAACATGCATTTTATTTGTACATAAGCCACTAGGACAGCTTCAAGTTATATCCAAGATCAATTGTGAGTGACTGTAACAGCTTTAGAAACATGTTGATGGATACAAGAAATTTAATACTAGAAATACAACAGGATAACTTGAATAATCACTAGTTATCTCAAAATAAAAAATATAAATTACATTTCAGGACAAATAAGGCATCATTTTTATCTTTGTACAGAAGGTAACCAACCTTTGCAGTTTTGTCAGCAGAAGTAGATGAAAATTTACTACCATCAGGTGAAACAGCACAGGAAAGAACAGCACCTCCATGACAAGCAAAATCTTTTTCTAGGTTTCCAGTAGTGATATTCCAAACCTAATCAAATATACAGGAAAAACAGGTTACTGTTGTAACACAGTAAAAAGGTTAAAACACTTGCATTGTACACAATGATATGTAAGAGACAAAACTCAGCTAGCTAGTTCTAATATGGCCAACACTTTATTATACTTACTGCTATAGTTAAAATACAACAACAGTGTAAATCTTACTAAAAAGAAAATTCAAAACTTTGTCTCTAAAGTCAGCTTACACTTTATGATCAAATCAATAAAATTCACACAAAGTGCAGGAAATAGCAAATGTTACAAGAGAAAGTAAAACATATTTGACGTGATTTGTCAACTCACATCCCTTTACTTACCTTAACAGTTCCATCAAATGACCAAGAGAGAAGTTTTGAATATTCCAGAAGTCTAAAATCCTTGATTGCTTCCATGTGCCCTCTTAGAAACATATGTTCACTCAACTGCCAATTCCATACCTACTTATAAAAACGAAATTTTTTTAAAAAAATTTTAACAACAAACATAAGTTAAGAAGAATAAACTAACCAATTGATTTTTATATCATATGACTAACAAAAAGTTCTTATGGTGGTGGCAATTAATTAATGTTAGATATCGAAGAGATCCATAGTAGAAATGCTGAAGATTGAGGGTGCCACAGAATTTATTAGTCAAGCTATGAGACAGTCCCTATAATACACATATTATCTGATTTTCAAAGTGAATTTGATCCTTAAAATTCACTGGTAATTTAAAAAGAAAAAGCAAACCAATAACTTACAAGCACCTGAGAAGTTTGGGGTTTTAAACCTTTGATTATTGCAACAAATAGACTTATTTTGTCTGGCAGACCTCATATTTTGCATACTTAAGTTAACTTTCTTTAATATGTTTAATGGGCATTTCTAATGAAATGCCATTTTGCTTTGCATTTTTATAGCAAAATGACACTTGTATTTTTAATTCAACTATTCACTTAAAAATGAGCGTAATTTTGTTTTACAGGAGCTATTAAGCATCAATTTGTTTTAAATGACAATGATTTAATAGTTTTCAAATTGATAGGTTTCCTGCTGCAAAGAGTGAACAGAAAGCAGCTGCGTTCAGGTGACAGTCCGGGAGGTTTAACTGAGGTGCTGCCCACAAGAGGGAGCTGAGGACTCAGCAGAAAAGCTTCCCGCGTTAAGCCTGAGAGAAGGATCCTAAAGCTGAGGACCAGCACCCATTTGTGTTCTGGAGAAACTCCAGTTTGGTTGTAAGGACTGAATGCTCATTAGTAGCCGGACCACGTGCTCCAGTTTAGGAATCCCATCAGCATGCTGCAGCTGATCTGAAGCACAAACTAAAGCACAGTAAGCATAAAATGACAAGGATGTTCAGAAGTGCATCCCTGAGGTGAGCTAAAATGCTAACGTAGACACATCAGAATGCATCTCCGAAGCCAAGCTACCTTGCTGAGAGGCAGAGGTTACTAATTTGAGACTACATTAGTGCAGTCACTCTATTTCTAGTATTATCTGTATTCAGCACTCTACTGGACTAGGTGAGCACATAAGCCTGCTCTGAGACCAGACTTTTTACCTCATTCCCTAAGAGAGTATAAACAAGCCCACTTGACAGATCTACCACATGCAGCCAGCTCTGTCTCACATCCCAAACCCTCACTTCAGAACTGTTGAGTTGTCTTGTTTGACAATTAATGTTCCTTTTACTCTTCTCAAAGCAGTTGGTGCTTTTCTATCATCCACAGCAGTAAAAACAGAAAATCTAATATTCACCCTCACATAAGGTATAAATAAAGGCTACAGTTTGTACACTCTCTTGCATGGAGCAATAGAGAATACAGTAATAATTTACTGAGTTTACATTGTGTACAGTATAAAAGCTCTTTACTTTCAGTAAGTTACAACATGATCTTTTTAAATATCTTCCAAACCTGTAGAACGGAATCATGAGCACTTGAAATGAGAGTCTGACAATCAGATGTGAATTGACAATGCTGCACGGATGTCCTGTAGGCCTCCCAGGACTTCAGAACTTTCCCATCTGACAACTGTAGTACCTTTAAAATGAAGAATGCAATAACTCTACCTATTTTACGTACTTGAGGAAAACACAAACATGCAAATTCTTTTTTAAATAACATGAGACTGAAAATACATGATTCTCAGTCATTGGATTAGAACAACTAAAAATTCCCATTAGCTTAGTTATTAGCTTTGAATTACTACATTGAAGAACATCATTGTACAAAGTCATTCAAGTGACATATATTTAAAAAGCACCAAGAAGAGTGTTTTTCTACTATTGTTAAAATCAAATTTAGGATTTAATACCTTTATTGTTCCACTTTCCTGTCCAAAAGCCGCAAATTTAAGATCTTCACTTAAGCAACAGCAGGAAATGGGGGATTCTTGGACTGCTGTCTGCATAATAACATTGTCTGTATTTCCATTGATAAGCTGTAAGATAGGAAGTTAATTATTACAATATTTTAAAATTTAAACTTAAATAAATTAAAACACAGAGCTAAGAATGCCAAAGGGAACAGTGCATAAATTAGAAACTTAAAATTAAAAGAATCAGTTACTCTCATAAACCACTTGCCTTGAAGGTCAGTGTAACTATTTCCACACAATGTTCTCTGAACAGGACAAGTTTGCAGAAGGAAATTCATCTCAGTATTAGAAGGCTTTTTAAAGTTTGTCTGACTACAGGAAACAGTAACTCAAAATGCTACTCCCAAATTCCAAAAGCCATATAGCAAGCTTCATGCTCAAATTTGCCTTGCCAGCTAGATTTAACAGCCCATGTCAAATGCAGCATAAAATACTTTAAGTGCATCCTGTAAGCATGACTTTAAACTTACTAGCACACACAATACACCAAATCTCAACTCAGTATTGTCCTCAAATCAATTCCCTGGGGGGCAGGGGGGATCTTTAGAATACAGTAATCTACAAACATAGTTTAAAAAGCTATCAGTGTGAATGAATGTTTAAAAATGAACATATTGCACATCAAAAGGTGAGTAAGACTCCAGTTCTGAGAGACAATAAATTACAAAAGGTAAAACATGGTTGCAAGAAAAACTTTGAGAGATGTGATAGCAGGTACACTGTTAAATCACAGTACACGTGCAATCTGTCTTTTCAGTCAATTTTTCTTCTTGTGCAAGGATAAAAAAATCTATTGCCTTTCAACACTGCAGACTTCTCTCATGACTGCTGTCTACAAGTTGTCAGAATATTGTATTTAGGGCAGAGAATCTAAGCACCGTCTTTCTCTAGGAAATGGTTCAAGTAAAATTAGAACAGAAATACGCTATTTATAAACATATAGATAAGGTCTACTAATTCAAATGAGAGCCAGACTACACAATTACACAGTAGTTGCTACAGATGTTACAATTCAGGAAGATTAAAAAGTATCAAATGTCCTAAACTGCTCCTTCACATAAGCAGGTATAACTCCATTTGCTGTGGTTTCTCTCAGCCCTTCATTGCAGCAGAGGAAAATCCTATTAACTGACTTTATTTGATATATTAGAGAATCATGATTTAAAAAAGGGTGATGTGCATGCACTTGCTATCACGGAATGGAAAAATATATTTTGGATGTTGGTGTACTTAGCACTTGGTGGGGGGGGGCCCACAGTAATAAGACTGTACTCAGTTACTATTTTCTTCAGCACTAATCTAAGGCTATAGGCTGTCCTGGGCTCTTTCCGGGGCACCTTTCATTGCCCCAATTTGAGACAATTCCCTCAGCTATTACACAGGGATTCTGATGTGCTGTGTAACACCTGGTCTATAGGTGCTACACCTGGTCTATAGGTGCTACACCTGGTCTATAGGTGCTATACCTGGTCTGTAGGTGCTACACGTTACACGTTGCTCTGCACATCTAAGCCACTTGGAGGGCCCAAAGCATCCCTGGTCACAAAGGGAGATGAGTTTTGTTTCTCTGCATCCACTTTCAGTTTCAACATTAGTGTAGAAATTTCCCCCCAAACTCCATTTTTCACTTACTAAACTAGGTAGAGTTTCGAGATATAAAGATGTTATCAAACATTGAGTCATCTGCTACGGATTCAACTGCTGAAACACATGAACAAGCAGCTCTTTCAGTACTTCCTTGGTTTCCTAGCAAGATTTGCAGATAACATTCAAATGTACTAACATATTGAGAAACACAGCTTACTTGTAAATGCTTCTGATTATAAATTGCTAAAATCATCACTTCACCATTGTGAAATACAACATCTAGTTCACTTTTCAGCACATCATCAGAAGACTTGCACACTTTCTTTGTTTCCCAGATCTGTTGAAGAACACAGTATTTCATTAGCTTTATTAAAGAATTAGATATAAAACGTGCTGAGTAGGAGTACCTGTAAACCAAAGGCTTATAACTTTGGACATAACACTGATTTTTTTAAAACAGTGAAAATCTTGCTTCCGCTATTTTTGATACTAGGGAAAGTTATGCAATTACTATAGAGATTCCAACAGATGAAATAGGACTTTTTTTTTCAGGATGACTATGAGATTCCTCTGTATTTAGAGTCTTAGCTATGAAGTCCAAAGTTTTCTAATCCAAAGAGCAGCATTGAAATCCAATTACGAAAAATACCAAGTAGATATTTCTATACTTAACTGCTTTCAAAATTTCAAAAATGTATGTGTTAATTTGAGAGAAAGGGAAAGGTTACCATGGTAAACTATAGTTCTGCTTTCCCAGGGTTTTAATGAGACATCAGAATTACAGAACTCTCTCCAAAATATTAACATGCAAATATATCTAACAACGAAACTATTATCAAGTCTGTTAGGATCCACAAAAAACTTCACAATTCCTGATTCAGATAAAATGTAAAACAAAATAGAAGGTTATAATTACTCTTGAAGAGCCACCAGACTTAAAAAAAATCATGTAGACACAGAAGAAATTTAGATAAACAGTAAATAAAGTAAAAAAGTCAGCTTGTTTTACTGTATATGTAAATTATTTTAATACAAATACTTAAATTTCTATTGGCTATAAGCATACAAAATACATAAGTGTGTTTTACTTATTTTATAAGATATATAATTTTATAATAAAAAAATTCCTTAAACTAACAATTTTATTTGTATATAAATAAAATTAACATATTTCAAAACAGAAAGAAGTCATCTTACACGTATTGTCTGGTCATCAGATGATGTCAGAAATAAAGATCCATCTGGCGAAAACGTCACACAGTGAACCCAGCTCATGTGTCCCCTGCAATACGCCACTTTTGACAGAGATTTAATATTCCATAACTACAGTAAAAATACAGCATGGATTTAGATTGCATTTACAGGAAAAACAGTGCAAGTACACTTAATTACTATGTCTTCTAGTATTTTCTTAATTCTCATTCTGAAATCAGGTGTAACAAGAACTGTGCTCACTTATCACATTTCAATGGTCAGGAAAATTGAATCCGCAGCCTCTTTGACTACTATAATTTTGAAAGACAAGGGGTAAAACCAAAAGAATAGAAAAAAATCACAGTATAAAAAACCAGAAGTTCAACTTGGCCATATAGATTGCTAAACCAAAAAACCCCAAACAACAACAATTACCTCAAACCAACCCCAAACCTGATAGCTGTATGGACTTACTCTAGCCTTGCTAGTCCCAAAGTTATTCTAGATGTTTCCTGCCTTTTTATTGAGTTGCCACAGTCTGTACCAGCATATAGGAGGAGAGAGGGTTTGGTTTGGTTTGAGTTAAACAATACTCCTGAAAGTGACAACAGTAACTTTGGATACATTTAGTACACTAGTCTTTTTATATAAATTTATATATAAGTTCCATTGTCCAAAATGAACATGTAACTTCAAAACGTTATTTCCCAGCTGATACTTTACATTGGAGAAGCAAATAAAAATTACAGAATGAAGCACATCGAAAGCCTGCTAAAGTACCTACATTTGTTTTATCTCTGCATACAAAAAACTCTTAAGACAAATGTAACATTTTAAAATTACAAGTAGTCTTTCCTTGTATACTGCAGCAAAGACAATTGCTTACCTCAACAGAACAGTGAGACAAAGCAACTGCTACTAACTCATCACCAGGACAAAAGTCACAGTATTGGATTGTACTGTGATGACTGACGATGACTTGCGTTAACAAATCACATGTTTCAGTATCAAAAAGCTGTGAACACATAGTAAAATAGTTGGTACCCAGTCTGAATGACTTCACTATCAACAAATAGCTTATATGCACAACAGTGTACATTCTTGAATTTAGGAAGTATTTATCTCAGTCACGAGTTTGTTGCCGACATATTTTTACACACACTTGAAATCACACGCCCTCTCTCTGAAACACCTTAATAGCCTGGAATTTCATCAGTAACAGTATATTACTGTTGTAATATACTACCTCCAAATAATTATTACAGTAAGGTACTTACCAAAAGCTTATTTTTGGCTACTACCAAAATCATGTCACCATTTCTGGACCAAGAGCAACATTTTACTAAAACCTCCACGTCATCTGGTTGCTCATCTACATTTTTGAAGAAATCTTTTATCTCAATACTTTTCAGTTCATTTCCTGAGCATGCTGCCCAAAGCTGCAATAAACAGGAAATAAATGAAATCTCTTTTCACTGATGTAGGTGCAGAATACAACAGGGGAGAGCTAACTCACAATCACTTCTAGGAAAAGAGAGGGGCAGGGAACACTATACAGGAAAAGCCCCTTGTTACTTTCCCCAGTCAATAAATAGCATTAGAATATTCACAAGTCCAAGTGGTTTAGACAAAAAAAGAAGAAAAAAACCCCAAACAAACCACAAAGAAAATAGGATTATGCTGTAGCAGAACCCTCTCCTTGGATTTTTCCATCATATTATTCCAGGTACAATGCTGTCTCAACTTCTACTTAGCAAAAGAATAAACCCAAAAATAATATCTGCCTTGCAACTCTATATAAACAGTCCCCTCACCATGAGAAATCTGGTATACATCTAGCTTTGCACCTTAATTTCACTGAAGAACCTACCAAAAATCTACTGAATATTTCTGACCCCTTCAACCACACTTTTCCTTCTGAACAACAGCTACAGCAATCCTCCTTTCCTGATTTAGCAACTACACAGAAACATAACAGTGTTTTAAGAATTGCAGTTCTGAAATAGCACAGTTCTGTTGCAACCAAAGGCAATAACAATAATACATTCTCAGAAAAACACATAAGTTGTGTTCAGTTCTCTTCTAGTGCATACATGACAACAGCACATAGAAATTGCTTTTAACTTCTATGTCTCTCCTGATCATTTTCAGAGATGACAGAACTTTCAATTAATCTGAAAACTTACTACTATTTCTATTAAAATAGTTTTCACTCTCCCCTCAAGCTTTCTTAATAAAGTGCATTAGGGGGAAAAGTATTCAAAATGAGGCTACATAATATTTCTTCAAAACTACAGGCAGCCAACTTTCTTTTCTTGGTACTGGACAAGCCATTTAAAAATCCTGCATTACAAATAGGACCAACTCTTTCAGGATTTGATTCATTAAAGCTTATCATGCAGACACAAAATTTTCTTTGCATTTTATACAAAAATACCCCCATCCATCATCAAAACAAACAGTTGATTTAAAAATACACTGTGTACCTTTACTGTTCCATCTGTTGAGCAGCTAGCAACGTATTTATCATTTGGTGAAAATCTACAGTGACTGACAGAATTTTCATGACCTATCATCGTATTTCTACAATACTTTTCATTCACATCCCAAAGCTGCAAGAGAAATAAACATGTAAATATCATCATATTAATGAATTACATAAAGACAGATCGTTCATGCTCTTCTCAAAATCCTATGCTGGCAATCAAAACATCAATTTCATTTCTTTTTTCTTAGTTTTACCCACATGCTCATGGACCGAATGCTATGCCCCGGGCTACCCCACAGCTCACCTCCATCTGCTAACATGCATGAAAGCTATTAACATCAGAATTACACAGATCTAGTTAAAACTGCACTGTACAGTGCAGACAAGGCCCTTGAACAGTGCAAAGTTGCAAAATATGCTGAGTTGGAAGGGACCCACGTGGATAATCAAGTCCAATCCTTAGCCCTGCACAGGACCACCCTCAAAAGTCACACCATATGCCCAAGAGTATCATCCAAATGCTTCTTGAACTCAGTCAGCCTTGGTGCTGTGATCACTTCCCTGGGGAGCCTGTTCCAGTGCCCAACCACCCTCTGGGCGAAGAACTTCTTTCCAATATCCAGTCTAAACCTCCCCTGACACAACTTCAGGTCATTCCCTTGGGTCCTATCACTGGTCACCACAGAGAAGAGATCAATGCCTGCCCCTCCTCTTCCCCTCACAAGGAAGCTGCAGACTGCAATGAGGTCTCCCCTTGGTCTCCTCTTCTCCAGACCGAGCAAAAAGCTTTCTCTTTTCAACTCTGAAGTTCATAATTATGTAGCTTATGCATATTAACAAAAGTGAAATCACTCAAGTTAGTCTTGAATAGTCTGAAAATCAGACTTGTCGCATCCATACTAACAAAGTTAAAAAAATTTTATATGTTTTTTTTGTTTAGGGCTTCTGCTCTCCACCCTTCTCACATGCACTGATTTCCAAGTCTATAGCCCACACTTCCTTTCTCCTATTTATATCAAAAAAGAAAAAGAAAAAAAGAATGCAACTGAGCATTCAAGAAAGAGCTCAAAACAAGAACAGTTCACTTGCACAGTGTTCTCTAAAAATTATTGTGCATACTTCAAATCTGTTATTCGTTACTCATGTAAGTGTCAAATTCTTTAAAATTTTAACCACATAAACATTATAAAAATAGTAATTCTAAACAAGTCCCTTCTAAATCTACCTGTTATAAGGTGGCAGACTCAGGCAGTAAATGCATCTCCTGAGACATTCAGGAGATCAGCACAAAAGCCTCTTCTTTCCACCTTGACATCAGATCATAACTGTATTTGACCTCCAGTTCACACAGACACAAAGTCTTGCAAGAACTCTTCAGATGAGACTTCACAACTGCACGTTACAGCTGGAAGTGACAGTTGTTTCCCCCTCACACCCCGAAAATCTCCCGCCTTGCCATCTACTTCCAACAATTCTCTTGCATTGGGACTAGGTAATAGTGTCACTACAGGGACCCAAAAGGCAGAAAACCAATCCCAGCAGAGGGTTTTACAGAGCTGGCTCCATGAATCATACAACCGCAGAACAAGGTAAGTACATGCATTGCCTCAAAGGCAAGAATATACTGCCAGGGCATCTCTGGTGCCAGCTAATGAAATTATTTGCCTATTTGTACTGTGAAATTGCACTCCTTATTTGCCAGTGTCTAGATTTTACTGATTCTTCTGGTTTCCCCTTTCCCTCAGATGCAGACTTAAATTGCCCAGCTTCTGCTCTTTCTGTGTATACGTACTGTCTCCCAGTCCAGACACTGAAGACCAACAGTTAACTTGACGAAACTCTGCACTGATTATTATTTTGCTGGCTTTCATGTTCATCTCTGTACTATGCCCAGTAAATTTAATCAAAAAATGCCCCTGCTACACTTAACACTTTTTTCCCCCATCTAATCTTTCAGCATCCAGTTTTTTGCATTATTAATGTTTCCCAACTTAAATTTCTGCCTTCGTTTTTAATTATATTGTTTTTAATTAGGTATTTCACTCCCATTCCCATTCCACCCTCTGTCTTGCCAAAGCCCTCACCTTCATACCCTACCAACAGAGGACTTGCCCATTCTCCTTTGCTCCTATTCTGCCTTTTTGAAATCTGACTACAGAGCTGTAGTCAGTACTCTTAATCAGTTGCCATTTCTCTTCTACCAGGCTCATTAAAAAAACCCATTAATTTACAGTGTTTGGATATACTTATACATCAGTAATTATCCTGTTATGACAAGCAGCATGAGAATCATCTCAACCTTTTCCACTTACTTTGATGAAAGTGTCATTTGAGCAGGTGGCTAGAAGATACTGACCACTTCTGTTGTTGAACTGGCAGCAATTGACCTGCTCTGAGTGTTCTTCGTACACACGCCTACACTGGCCTGTTCTCGAATTCCAGATCTAGACAGAATTGAAGGATGAAAAAGACTTTTACATAAATTTAAAGTAATTAATTTAAAAAAACCTGGAAAGTGTACTTCAATACAGATAAAGGCCTAAAACACTCTTAATAACACCTCAAAAATGTTTTGAAGATAAAGAGAAAGAATATACATCTGCAAAAAGAAACAAGAAGTTATGAGGGGAAAGGTCATAATTCAGACTACAATCTGATAAATACTGGAATTTCACCAAGATTTGGCTACAATAAAAAGGAATTAAAAATACCAAATATTTCACAGGTAACAGAAAAAACATTAAAAAGGGTATTATGGACAGATTCATCTCACGTTACGAATAAGATTGGACTCAAACATTATGTTCTAGTTAAAAAGAATTATATCTCATAATACAAGTAAAATAAGTGGTACTAGCTGCAAGTATGATGGTAACATTAAGCATATTTATTTTACATTTGCATATGTAACAAGTGGGACTTTTCTGTTTGTCAAGTACTGAATTATCCATGTAAGATTTAAGACAGTTTAAAACACCTTCAGTCTTAAGAATCTGCTCTGTCTGAATTGGTTAAACAGAAATTAGAATTATTAGTTTGAAAAAAAAATTGCCTGCTCCGCATTCCCTTACCTTCACTTTTTTATCACTTGAACAAGTTGCTACAAATTCACCATCTGCAGAGAAAGCGCAACAAAGTATTTCATCATCATGGGCATTTATCTCCAGGAGTCTCTCTCCACTTTCTGCTTTAAACACCTATAACAAGAAACAATAAAACCTTATAACTTGCATATAATTTTAAAGCACAAATATAAGGGAGTTTTATCTCAAATAGCTCTCTTTATGTAAACTCTTCAAAAAATTGGTTTACTTTTGAAAGCATTCATATTTTCAGGGACAGTAACATAACTATAAAAATATTTGAGTTTTAATTTTGCAAGGATGATAGAAATTGTTAGGGAGAGAAGTAGTGAAAACTGATATTTAAAAATATTTTCGTTCTATCCTCACTCTTTAAGCCCAGAGCCATGTCCTTTCACAGTATTTCTTAACAGTAACTGCAAAACACTATCTATTAACAAAATCTAAATTATTCCTAAAACTAAAAATTCCAGTTTTAAATGTATGTGATGTTCTTCTGTGGAAAGTATGAATTTCATCAGCAATTCACAATTTGAGGAAAAAAAAATAAGGGAAATGAAAGGACAGCTGGGGAAAAGTGTCACATACTAATCAATTTCCCCAAATTCTGGGATTTACAATGTGGGGTGGGCCAGGGGGAAAATCACGTCCTCCCTTTCCATCTTAGGTTAAGTATTCTTAATTATTAAAACAAATCACAAGGTGTTCTTTACAGCACTGTTCAGGATACTACAATTGTGAAATCCCTGTTTTTTCCTTTACTTTCTTATTGAACGGGTATGTAAATGACAATGAAACGGTTCGTATTTGTTCAAATAAGAACATAAATACTGAAGTAACAGGAAATCTACATTCACAATAAGTTCTGCAGGATATCTGCTCTTAATCTAGCAATTGTTTAAGTAGCTTTGAAAACTGAAAAGCTTAGGCCATGATTAGAAAAAACGTGAATAAGTTCGAAGTTAAACAATGAAAAAAGGATTATCACCAATTTTCCTATTACTTCTTCAACAAGAGTTTAGTTTAAATGCAATCACAATCCACAGGGGGTTTTTGGGTAGAAAATGAAGATAAAAATAAGCAATCTGCAGTGTCAATAATGAGGCTATTAAGTACAGAAGCCCAGCACAGTAACTTCAGCACAGCAACTTCAGCACAGCATGAGTACATTCGCCAGACATCTCCTTAAGTGGATGCCATGATCATAATACTGTAGAAGCCAGCAAATAAAATAAAGAAATTAAAAGGACCAATAACAACACACTAAATAGCCAAATGAACAGCAACTAAGCACCAGTGATATTACTGCTTTAGTATTCAACTTCTCAAGCATCCAAAACAATACCGAAGGTTTGCAGAGAAGTTGTTCTTTTCCCTTACCTTTAGCTGTCTGGAATATGGATACTTTACCAGGTTACTGGCTGGCTGATTGCTAGTTCTCTCGAGAGCTGGCTGACTCCCCTGCAGGCAGACTGCTGGCAAATTTATATTAGTCACTTTCCTCTCTGTCTCCTCTAATCTGCTTCCTAAGCACTTTGGGCCCGTTTCCAATCTAATACTGTCTTCAACTTCAGGGGTTTTCTCCACAGATATATTTCTTTTGCATAAGACATTTTATTAATTAAGCACCAAAGAGGCATAATGTCCATTACCATCTTATATAAACAGTAAAACTGTAACTAAAATATCTTACTGCTTCTCAGTACTGTAGAAGGTCTACTGTGACTGGAAATAAGACTTTTTGCAAGCAAATATTAAACAAGCTGGGGTGCATTACTTAGGCTGTGAGTTTTTCCATATCATTAAAAGGCATATCACATTCATGTATTAAAGTAGTAAGGGTATAAACCCTAAAATCACACCGTTTGGCTTTTGAACTAGAAGATAATGCTTACTCTTCCAAACATGCAACTTGATGTTTATGCAATAATATATCCTTTTCAATCATTTGTCTCCAATTATGGTCCAGATCCAAATATTTCCACATAACATCAAAAAAAAAAAAAAGCAACAGGACTGTTAACAAATGTTATCAATATGGTACACAGCATCTCTTTTCACTCATGCATAGGTATCTTACCTGAAGTGTTTTATCTGCTCCACATGATGCTATTCTTTGTCTATCCTTAGAAAAGCAGGCATGGTAAACTGCATCTCTATGTGGACGAACAACGAGACGGTAGAGGTTTTTCAAGGATTTTTTATTCCTACAGGGTGAGACAATTGATTTAGATGAGTAGGATTTCTAGTGCCTTTGTACTATTCAAAATCCTCTCTAAAACGATTAACACTTTTCCACATATCTTGAGCAGCCAAGCTTTATCACAACCAACCAACCAACCAACGCACTCTATCTTACCTCTCAGCTTTCATGCTGAAGTAATAAGGGAAAAATAAATTCCAACACTCAGAGTTTTTTATCATAATCATCCTGTTTAGCTAGGTCTTAATACAGAAAGCTGTCACTGTAATAAGATGACTTTTGGTGATGAATGACCAAAACATCTATCTCTATTCTGTTGATTTCAGTCATGTTCAGCATGTCTCCCATATCCAAGGTGAAAACCTTAAACTGACTGGGGATCGGTTCTTCTGAACTGTGCATCTTCCAAGCAGTTTTCTTAGAATTCTGCTAGCTGTGCTAAATTAAATAACCAAGCATTCAAAGAAAAGACTAACCTGCTGGGCTATTACTATAATTGCTTGATACAGAGTCACTCTGTTTTGTGACCACCAAGTACTACAAATATCAGAACAGAAACATCAAACAGAAGAATCTAAGAGAGTTACATGGTCAGATGACTATTGGACAATGCTGGTAAAATGTTTAGATATGTATATTTTCTCCTTAAACAACTTCCAAAAACACAATAACAGCAAAGAATTACTTAAATAGGGGAAATTTCAAGATTGCGTAGAGATTATAAAGTATTTCCCACCTCACTATTTTCAAAAACTTTGCAAGTTAGCACAAATGTTCTCCTTTCTTAAGCTGTACATTTTATTATGAAACCTAAAAACATACTGTAACATACCCAACACTTGCACTACAATTCTAACTTTTAAAAAAAGCATTTAAAGAAGTTTCAAAGTATCATGTTTTCATCTTTGTATAGTTATTTAAAAGAACAATAATCGAATTCAGATGTAAATATATTACTATATTTATTTCTGTGTAATTATTACTAATTTGTGGCCCTACATATCCAGGGTTCTTGAAAATTATTTCATTTTCTTTCCCCAGAAAAAAACCTTATCAGTTGTTACAAAGGTCCTTTTATTAGCCATATGTTGTATTTAGTTGTACATCAAATGATTTCCTTGGATCAAGGGATCAGCATAGCAGATGGACTGCATCTACTTACATCCACTCCAAATAAAAAGTTCCTGTTTCTCTTTGAGCATGGAGCTTGGCTTGTTGATATACCTCTGATGTCTCTGGTTGGCAAAGACCCAGTTGTATAATGTCAGGAAATGGTTGTCGTCCAAGAAGGTGCCCATTTAAAGAGAGAAATTCCTGGAAGTTCTCACGAACTGTGCTATCCTAAGTACAGAGCAGATAATATTTGATAACATAGATTTATCTTAGTATTTATTCCCTAAGTGCCCTTTGTCTTTTTAAATTTCTACACAGTAAATACTCTCACAGAAGCACTTAGCTCTATTTTTATATTTAGTTCTATTAGCAAGTACATACAATAGACTGAAATATTTCATTATCCTACTCAGGAAAGCATAATCTCCTTATTTTTCAAATAAAGAATATTGGCAACAACAATTTATTCAAGAAGCAGTCAGTGTGAAATATCACAAAGACTATTCCAAGTGGCTAACATAATTCTACACCTCCTCAAAAGCAGAGTACCTAATGTACCCACCATTAGGTATTGATCATTTTGGTTACTGAGTTCCATGGCCAATCACTTACACACTGAAGTTAAAACTGAAACTGAAAGTTTCCTTCTTTTTTATCTTCTCCAAGTTAATTTAATTTAATTCTCCAAGTTAATTTAAAATTTAATTTAGTATTGGTTTTGTGCTTGAGTTTTTTAAGCTTTCTATACACCTGCCATATATACATACATCCAACAAAATAGAATTACAAAATAGAGAAATATATTTGGAACAGACTGATCATTTACCTTTTAGTATCATACCTTTTGATCCAGGATTGAACTATATTCTACATATTCATGAATCAGATGAGCAGGCCCTACTAATTCTGTTTTAGCTTTAATCCAATCTAAAGAAAACATAAGATCACGGAGCTCCTACAAGAAATATAAATTTAAGTTCAGAACATAAGTTTCACAATAGAATCTACCTAAGGGAAAAAGAAAAGGACAGGAAATACATGAGGTATTTAATATGCTCTGGTATAACTGCCTCTAGTTGAAAACAAGCAATTCCCTGTTTCCTGCATCTTAATTAATAAGATATGAAAATTCTGGGTTATAGAAGACTAAGTTTGTTATTTTAGTGCAAAGGATCGCTCTTTGATACAGCTACTCAGAGAAGGAATGGGAGTACAAAGCAATTCTTGACTTGTAGCACACAAAACCTGGTTTAAGATACAACTCTGAAAAAGTTTCTTCTAGTCCAGTCTAGTAAAGATCATTGTTAATAGTCATTGTTGATCTTCCTAAGAGAAGTTGAATTTGAACAAAAGCAAAAAATCTGTTATAGCTGCATTTCACTAAAAAATGAGAAGACTACTTAAAAAGGTGATTTGAAACTGCAAATGGAATTATTAGAATAGAATAGAAAATTTCAGTCGGCAGGGACTTACTATGATCATCTAGTCTAACTACCTGACTGATAGCTAAAGCATGTTATTACGGGCATTGTCCAAATGACTCAAACACTGACAGGCCTGGGGCATTGCCCACCTCTTTAGGAAGCCTGTTCCAGTATTTGACCACCCTCTTGGTAAAGAAATGCTTCCTAATGTCCAGTCTAACCCTCTCCGGGTGCAGCTTTGCACCATTCCCTCAGTTCCTATCACTGGGTACCAGAGAGTAAGAGTTCAGAACCTCCCTCTGCACTTCCCCTGCTCAGGAAGCTGTTGAGAGCAGCAAGGTTGCCCCCTCAGACTGGGACCTCCCCAGACTCATAAAACCATTGGCAGATGATCAGGAGGAGTCTTGCCATAACATCCTTTGTGCTCTTGGTTGTATCAGATCAGGCACTATGGACTTGTGAATATTCAGCTGATACAGCCAGTCACTTACAACCTCGGTGTCCACAAACGAAAAGTCACTGTACCCAGACTCATGTTCCTCCAATCCAGGGGGCTGGGCAGCCCAAAGTCTGTCAGTATTGTTAAAGATTGAGGCAAAAAAACCCCAATATTGAATGCTTACACTTTATCCCTATTAGTTAGATGACCATCTTCAACAAGTATTGGCCCAATGTTTCCTTTAGACCTCCTCTTGCTATTAATGTACTTAAAAAAGTCTTTCTTTTAAAAAAAAATACTTGTTTGAATCAGAAAAACTGCTTAGAGACAACACTGCACAGGCTCTAAGTATATTTCAATTTAAAGACAGTAAATACCACAAGGATTAAAATATTATCATGGTTAAACAAAGGAAAAGAATACCTCCCAGTTTTATTAGCCTCCCAACAAATTGAAATCATGCCTAAATAATGAGAAATAAGCGGTACATAGAATGCAAACTCTAGGAAGCATACAGTCATAATGAGCCAGGCTAAAGAACTCTGAGAAGCTAATTCTACAAAATGTAGAAAGGCTGCTAATAAAAACATTTTTAAAACACACTGAAGTTAAAGAAATTAAGATAATTTAATAAATATGATCCAGAAAAACAAGATTTGTAGCCCACACTAATTATGAAGGTTCTAGTAAGATATAAATCCACAAAGCGTATTATATGATGAGCCAGATGAACCATCTCGAAAGAAGTTCAACTAAAAAGGTTTGAGTACATGTAAAATAAAGCAATCAGCAACCAGTATCAAATGCTATTCAATGCATTTGAGACTCAAATTCAAGTGAGACTACTGAATTTTTAATACTTCTGCATGATTCGCATCTTATTCTAGCTGAATATCTACAGTACAGTAGGTAGCAAAATGACAAAGTTTTTTAAAGGTGCCAAGGCAATCCTGGGAACAAGAGATTTGCCCATCTACTTCTTGATGCATTGTTTTTTGGCTATTGAAATCAGCTAATGAATTTTTACATGCAAATCCACATGACGTAAGAGGAAAAAAACTAACAAGACTTCTGAAGAAAAAGGTAACTAATTGATAAAATTCTCTGACTGAATCAATTTACTTGTATTGTCATACAATAAAGCGAGCTTAGGTTTTCAAAAAAGTTTAGAGAAGATCTCTTATCAAAGCTTCTTAAAATAGGAAAAAGAAAATACAAGTTATTAATATATAAAATAAGAAATCTTCTCAAACGAAAAGACAAGATACAAAGGGTAGAAATAAAACAGGTTTTGTAATGGACAGTGATTATCAGTAGGTCTCCTAAAGACTCTATGCTGTGTTCATCTAGATGCACAAAGGCCTAAGGGAAGAGAGGCTGAAGTGGGAAAAGGCCTAGAGGGAAAAGCAGAGGTAAGAGTGGGTTAAAAAGGGAAACAGAGGACACTTGACAGAACCCACCTGCTGCATGTTGGCACCAGCCATGTGATATGCTAGGAAGTTATACCAGTACATGCAGTCCTCTTGGGATGGAACAGGTATCTTCAGTTTGTAATATTTCTTGTACTGATTTACTATGTTTCTATGTAGCTCCTGTAATGTGAAGAAAAACACAGTTTCAGTTAAATCAATACCAACGTATGGGTTAGTTTCAGTATTGAGGAATTATAAGTATTATTAAGATTATATTTTAAATAGTATTAAGGAATAATAATATCATTTCTCAATCACAATATGTCAAGAAATGAAATAAAAAAAGCTTACCTTTCCAAATTGTAGACCCTACCTAATTTACTCCTTAAGACTTCTCCAGAAACATTCTCTGGATATTAAAAGGCAGAAAAGAAAGCTGTTAACCTTCCTTCTCAGATTGATAATAGCTATCAAATCTCTCTTCACATTAAATGTGGGTAGCCAACAAAAAAGGACCCTTATATACGTCGCTCTGAAGCAAGGCTAAAAACTTGCTTTTTCTTCATATCTACTCTTTCTGCCTTGTCCTTCGGAACCGAAATTTTCTGGTCCCAATTTCTATGTCCTCTCCCTGCAGGTATTGCCTTAAATTGAAAAAAGGAAGTAAAAAAGCACTTTTCTGCATTAAAGAAAGAACCTCCTATTCTGGTAGGGTCTTTATGCCTTTGGAATCAGCAGTGGCACATTACATCTCCTGCTGGAATCATCTGATAGAGAAATAATGGATATAGTCTTCTCTCAGTTTAGTCTCCTAGGTCCAAATGGAACCATCATGAAATCATTCCATAGTTTCAAGCTGAAAATAAGTATTTGTAATTAATCAGCATTAAGCTGAACTGCATCACGGACTATTCTATGAAACTACTCAGGATATCATTTAACAACACAACATTTTCTGAAGAGTACTCAGCTTTGAAGAGTAAAGTTAAAAGTAAGCAGATTCATCAATATGCTACCTGAAGTTGGTTGCGATTCTTCTCTGTGAGAAAGTCAAGTTGAAGATCGTGTAAATAATAATGGAATGACTTCCCATTACGATCACAGAACAAGAGTGATTTGTTAACAAATTCCTGCAGTATATCTTCAACTTCTTCAGTTTCCATATCCCAAAGAATACAGAGAACCTAAAACATATTAACACAGTAACAGAGAAAAGAATGAGAACTAAGTCATAATATGACTTATGAATATCATAAAAGGCTACCAATTAACTGACAAAAAAGTGTATACTAACAAATATAGACATATTACAAATAGTAATCAATTCAATAAATCACCAATTCTTTCATACCAAACCACAGGACAGATACTACAAGTTATCCTGTCTTTTGTCTATTTGCGCTGATTTATGGTGATCATATCTTTTTCTTAAAGGAGACAAATTTCACTTAACAGTTTTTAAATCTACTTAAAGAGCCATATGCGGAATGCTCATTAAACATTATGAATACATTTATTCAGTTATGATTTTTTTAGTTTCACTACTAACAATACAAGTCATGATACAGTAATGGACCAAATCTACCTAATCTAGCAATTACTATTAAGCTACACACAGCACAAGTTACACATGACAATTGTAAATTTTATGAATTCTTTAAAGTTGTTGCTTGTATCTCACTAAAACTGACAAGATTTCTGCTATTATTACCTTAGTAGGTACTTTAACATCTTTTGGGAGAATAGAGAGGTCTCTATAGTAGTCTTTGTAATTGTCATTTAGTTGCTCAACACTTATGGACATTGCTTCATCAAGGGCTTCGTAATCATAAGAAGAAGATTTTCTTATTCTTTTAAACTGCTTATTCTGCAGCTGTCTGAGATAGTATTCCCAACGACTAGGGAAGTCTCGTAATAATGCACCTATCAAGGATATCACAAGAGGAGAACCTGAAGGAAAAGATTAAATCAATTTTAGAGTTTTTCAAGGAACACGAGCTGACAGTCAAGTCATTGAGTAAATCAGGTAATTTTCCCAACACATCGATCAAATTCTTGAGTAGTGGAGGACAAACAAAACGTGTAATCCATGTAGACATCTGCAAACTCACGAAAGTTAAGTGCAATTGTAGCGCACGAGGAAAATACGCTGAAGAAAAATAATTGAAAATCAACATGGGACAATCCTATTTTGCTTAAAAAAAAACCCAAAAAACATTTGACAAGCACTTATGTTTTACTTAAGGTATACAATATTAAAGGATGTTCCCTCTTCTGTTTGTAAGTCTAAATCTAGAAAAAAAAATCCATTCAGTGATAAATGATATGTTGAAGAGCGACCAGTATACCTTTGCATTCTCTTACAAGGGAGTTAGCTTGTTCTGGCAGTTCTGATATTTTCATATTCACAAATAGGGATAAAATCTCCAGTCCTTTCTCATGTGCTAGTCCACTCTCCACGTGAACCTCAAATTTATTGCCTAAACACAGAAACATGGAAAAAAGTTAAAAGAATG
The DNA here is from genome assembly GCF_001715985.3 of Manacus vitellinus. Lineage (NCBI taxonomy): Eukaryota > Metazoa > Chordata > Aves > Passeriformes > Pipridae > Manacus > Manacus vitellinus. Next base: position 20,723,788 of record NW_021940682.1, read on the forward strand.
TAAAAAATCCCATGGAAATTGAAGGAATTTTCCAAGTAAAACTGGGAGCAAAGGACCTGGTTCATGATTTTTTGCATAGTATTTTATAGGCTTAACACTAAGAAGAGTATAAATTCTACTTATCAGAATCAGTTTGCATCAGCAAAACAAAAAAAGACTATAATAATTACAAATGCCTTATGGGCAGTGACTACTCAACAGTGTAGAGATAATCAGGTTAACAACGTCATTGTCACAGAGGTTAATTTATCCTGTTGAGAATCACTGTACTCTTCAATGCAAACATTTAACTTTCAGGATAACATGTAAGTCTTACTTCACAAACAGTATAAAGTCTTACAGAGCAGAATTCTAAAACTTCACCACAAACTGACCAACAGAGATTCTATTAGATTCTTTTAGAAGTTCATAAGAACAAATTGTATACACACATATACACAAAATCTGTGGTGCAGAAGAGAAAACTGTTCCTTACCAGCCACAGCATCTGTTACGCTCCTGTCCCTGCTGGTGATAAGAACCTGACATTGATTATCGAATGCTTTTAGTACCCAGGAATCCCAAATGTCATCCAGGACCAAAAGAGATCTAGTGCAAGAAGAAATATTGCAGATTTCATATCAACTACTAGTGCTAAAATAAAATATTGCATTTTAGTAATGAAAGAACATTTTCAGAATTTACAATGTATCACTGCACAAGTTTTTTTTACATTAATACATAAAATATCTTCAGAGCATGTCCAGAGGAGGGTAATGAAGCCGGTAAAGGGCCTAAAAAATAAGTCCTATGAGGAGCAGTTGAAGGAACTGGGGTTGTTTAGTTTGGAGAAAAGGAGGCTCAGGGGGAAACCTTATTGCTCTCTATAACCTAAAAGGAGGTTTTTGTGAGGTAGGAGTCAGCCTCTTCTCCTTGCCTCAAGTGGAAAGACAAGAGGAAATGGCCTTCTATTGCACTAGGGGAGGTTCAGATTAGATATTAGAAAAAAAAAATTCACTGAAAGGCTGGTTAGGCATTGGAATAAGTTGCCCAAGGAAGTGGTGGAGTTATTGTCTCCGAAAGTGTTCAAGAAGCATCTGAATGTGGCACCTGGGGATAAGGTTTACGGGTCATTATAGTGATGCCAGGTTGATGGTTGGATTAGATGATATTGAAGGTGTCTCTTAACCTTGATGATTCTGTGATTAAGCACTGTGCAAGAAGTTGAATGCAGGTATCTCAAAAAAGTAAGTTTTTACCATTTATTATTCTATAGTTACAACTGAAGTGCGAACAATAAAGTTTTGAGAAATATTTCCATTAAGAGATGCCAGGAAAAATAGAAATATTTACTCTGTTTTTCAAGTCACCAGGCAGAAAAGAGTTGTACACGACTAGATAACAACTCTGCTTGACACAGGCTAGTGATAAGTTTTGTGGGAGAAGGCATTTCAGTTTCCTTTTGACTGAAGAGTTTTTAGTTTTATTCTTGTATCTTTGGAAAGAACCTCTTGTGAAGGAATTGTCTTGGATGATGAGGTTATTTTTACAGAAACAACATTTTTTAGTGACTACACATTCAAATCCTCTGGCTAGCCACATTTGCAGGTTAATACATCGAATTTCACCAAAATAATTTATAGTAGATTTCCCTACACCCACCTATATATGACAAAGAAGTTACTGAAAGTTGATTTTAAAAGGTTTGTTCCAAGAGAGCAAAAAGTCAAAAGTAGACGTATGAAAAGAAATGCCAGTTATTTGCACTCAGTGAGGTTAATTATTGAAACCTAATCTTACAAATTGTTTATACTTACTGCCTTTTTTTTTCTGGAATTTTCTGCTACACTAGTTATTGGTTAAGTTGTCCAATTCCCACTGAAGCGTGCCAAGACTTCCGCATTTTTGTTCAGCTAAATGGTGCTTGTGCCATCGAAGCTTATAAATGAGGATCTGATCTTTCTTAGAGAAATGCATACACATCATACCCCATTTTGAAAGTTGCATTTAAGTCTTGGATACCCCATCTCATTTTTATACAACTCCACTATTAATATCCTTTTGATAAATCAAAGAATACCGTCACAGCCATAAATGACTCATTTTGCAGCACTTTCACACTTGAAAATATGCTGGGTGGCATGAATTTCATGCTGGTCTGATTTTATGTTTTTAATTAATCTGAACACTTCAAAGTCCTCCCAGTATTTTGGCACCAGTGATTTTCTCCTCCAACCACACCAACAAGTCTTAAATCCTAATTAGGATTATTTAAAAAAAGAAAATAAACAAAGAAAAACCAAAGCAAACAAAAAAAACACCCTAAGCAGACAAACACAAACCCCTGTGGCAATAATGACAGGAGATTAAATTCTGTAATTTCTTACTTTAAAGTATATCATAGTTTCAATTTCTTCATTTGACTAATTCTTTAATCCCAAGAAACATAATGGATTCACAATGTGAATCCTTTGCCTAGTACTTTATTCCCAAGAGATATCCTGGGTTGACTATTTGAATCCAGAAATAGTTAAAGTGACTTTTTGTCACCGAAGAGAATTCCAGTGCAGAGCAAGCTCCTCCACCAGATGCAGAAAGAGTGAAGCCTGGTTTTCAACACACTTGCACCTTATGAACTTCACTCCCCAGTACATTTCCTTCTACTTCCTCCCATGCCCACTGTGATGTTGTGCACAAATTAAACATCCAAATTCTTCTGTATTCAGGAGTTTTGGTTTGTTTGTTAATAAACAAGAAATAACAATGGAAATGTGTCAATGAAAACAACCACTTTGCATATTTCACGAAAAAGTCTACTTTCAGCTGAAAGTGCAGTTTGAACTTTTCATATAAGATTTCCACAAGGAAAAAAAAAAAGAAAGATTTCTTGTGGAAGACCTGGCGATATTTTTCACATCTTTTCTTCACAAGAAAAAGCTTTTTTTTTTTTTCTGTACAGAAATGCCAGTATTCTACTCTATGTCATCTATAAAGATACAAGATTGGAGTATTATTCCCAAGATATCTCATTGAGGTGCAGGCTTGTTTACTTTAGTACAGATTTTCCCAGAGACTAATGAAATCCCCAAAAGTAAAAAAAACTATTGCTCAAAGATGAAAAAAGCTGTGCAATGACCGAGATGTTGCTTAATTAAATCAGGTCACTTTCCCTGAAGTTTGAAAGAAACTGCTTTCTCAGTGGTAAGTGATCACATCATGAAAACCTGCTTTCACTTTAGTACCTCTAGGCCAAACACTTTTTAGACATCAGCTGTTCTGGAAAGGAAAATATTTCTGCAGTGATACACATCCTTTTTTTCTGCTGTATGATCCTCACATATCAGTAAAGCACTATATGCACACAGTGAGAACAATGAAAGTTAGAGCAATTCTTATTTCCAGTGGTTTGTTCCCTACTTTCATTATTCAACAACTAATACTTTTTCAAGCAAATATGACTCCTGCACAGTCGGTTAACGTATTTTGTTAGCAGAAGCCTAATTAGTTTAAGTTAGGAAGTTGGTTAAAAAAAAAAAAATACACATCACAGAGACACGTAACTACAACACAGACACCTTAGATTATTAGATCGAAGTTAGTCTGCAAAGTTTTAAAAGAATAGTGTTTGATTTTACTGACATCACCTGGGATATTTGCGCAACATCAGCAAACGAAGACGATCTTTAGCCTCCTCAATGTTAAGTGGTGACCTTTGTGAAAGCGTCAAGTCATGTTCTAATCTACTACAGAGATTCTGAAGTTTTATTAGGAGCCCTGCTTTGTCTTGTTTTCCAACAGAGATCCAGTGAACTCCTCCTGGAAAGTAATCTAACAAGAAAAGCAATATTAATTGCGCTATACATTTAACATCAGAAATATTTAATAGCAGCTTACAATAGCAATCGAGAATTCAACTTTAATTAAAATATAAACCTCTAAAGTCTATTGCAAGCCATCCTTGCAACTCTAGTATTAACACCAAAGGATGATTCTACAAGATTACTATTGTTTATTTTTAAAGGAACACGTTCTGTAGGGTAAATTCCCACAGAAATTTCACACCACCACTGATACTGCTGTCCCTCCTTTGTACATGTCTTCCTGCCTGTCCCTCAACAACCTCTTCTGTAGTCTAACTTAGTATTTATATTTTTAGCCCTGTATTACAGCAGAAGTTCAGAGTTTGGGATGTAAAAATGATCCCAAAACAGTCATCAGAAGACATCTAGAAGAGTCAGCTGTAGCAGCAGATGCTGTGGTATCTATCCCTACATCATGTTTTTTTAATGTCCAAGTCCTACTTTCTCCTCCTAGTGTACTATGTAGGGAAAAATAAATAAAATAAGAAAAATACCATTAAATAGTTTCATTTATGATCTGCTTTAAGCTAAGGTGATACTACTGTAAGCATTCCACAAATGCCTGCCATTGTTAAAATTTATGCAAAAGTCAGAGCAAGATTTTTTAAAAGAGGAGTCTAAGGACTTTATCAGCAATGCCCAAAAGGAATATAACTACATATATTATTTTTCATTAACAGAAATAAAAATTTCAAGTTAATTAAGGATGCATCTACTATCATAAACCAAAGCAGATTCTAAGGTGAAAAGTTATTCAAAACCTTTTTCCATAAACTAGTAAAATACTTAGTGGTCCCAGAGCACTAACCCGTCATGAAACTTGTATGTTGTAAGCAAATATTCCAGAAGCAACTAAGGAATTTAGAAACCTGAATCATGTTCAAGATGACATACGATATTGCACCATATATGTCCAAAACGTGTATACTTGCAGTAATTTTTATTAAAATATAGATATTTTTCTAAAAGTACCTTCCAAGAGTTGATGATCCCTTAAAGCTTCTGCTGTTAAAACAGTCTTCCCACAGCCTGCCATTCCATAAACTGTGACCCAGCCTGGATCACTTCCCAAGCAGTACAGCTTCTTTTTAATAGCATCTACCAGTTTCGGCCGAGTGACAAACACAACTGGTCTCTGTGGTACGCCTCCTTCACAGAGAACTGTCTTCACTAAAGTTAGAAACAAGAAATATGAAAATAAAAAGTGAATTCTAAATGCGATGCCTCTTCAAACCCAACCAAACAACTGCTCGCCCAAAATAACTAGTGGGCTCCCTCCCCACCTCATGTCCCATAAAAATGCTCTAAAAACTGCTGGACTCACAACATGAAAGACTGAAAAAAAATTGCTCTTTAGAAATAAATTACTTAAAAGCCCCCCACCTACAACAGTACTCCAATTAACGACCACATGAGGCAAGCTAGTTACATCAATCCCTAGAAGTTAAAAGATAATTAACAGCTCCAGTGGAAACTGTGGCCAACACAGGAGCTCAACATTACTACACCAACAACCAAGTCACTTTCTCAGCAAAAAGTTACCACCCTATGGATGCAGCAGAAAAAAAGGATGCTGTGTAAGGCTTTTACTTGGCACTTAACAGCACAGCACCATGGTCCAAGCAAGACTTCCACTGATTTAAGCTGAGACAGCATAGCGGGAAAGAAAATGTACACTTTATCTGTCCACTTTGTGGCCATATGGAGTAGCATATTACACTGGTAAACTTTTATTATCTGAGTAAGATTTCCAAAACTCCACAAGGCAACTTGTCTTTATGTTCAAGCACAGGGATCGCTGTAGTTACACTGACCATATGAAGTCATTCCATCCATTGAACTCTTTCTGTTACCAGATGAGACAGCAGGGATGCCATCCTGAAGAAGTGCAGCAAGATCTCTGTACCCTTCATGAAGCAGTGCATTATAAAAGGATCTATATGAATTATTATCTTTTGTAAGAATAATGTTTATTAGCATGGCTGCTCGCTCCTTCTGTGTATTCTAGAAAAAAATCCAAACATTAAAAGATGTATTATACAAAACTAAGAGACCTTAGAAGTCATTTAATCTATCACTCTGTCAAACTCTGTCAATTATAGATTATTTACAGTTAGAGAAACAGCCTTTAACTTGACCAAGCCCTTAACTTGACCTTATGAAGTGCAATAAAAACTGTGTGCTGGATTCATTTGATGAATCCAGGAATTAGATAGACAGAAATTCCTATTTTTAAGAAGGATGGTAAAGCATGTGACTACACTAGGAAGATAAAGAACAGTGAAAGATGACTCTACCTGCTGTTTCACTCTCTCTTCCTCCTGTAATGTTAGCACTTCGTCAGAAATCATACGATCCATAATATAAGAAGTCTTGATGTCTTTTTCCAATGCTTGGCGATTCATAAGCAAATAATTTCTACTCTTGACATCCATGTTCCTTCCGTGTGAAAAAGGGAGAGGGGGGAGAAGTCAAGTAAGAATGGGAACATAATTTACAAGTATAAGGAAAGAAGTTTTAAAATAGCTTAGGAACTTTGGTTTTAAAGTCCAAAAGAGTAGTGAAGCAGCTGCATTAGTGGAAAATATGTACAGTACCTGATACGTACTCTTAATTCTGAAAATAAAAAGTCTGAGTCCTTTCCCCCATTTCTATGAATTTATGTTTATGAACACTTGGGAGCTACAAAACCACAGACTTTGCAAGCTTCTCATATACTAGAAACTTGCTAAATGTCTCTATGAAAAGGTTTTCTCAGCACCCACTACATCTCTCAATTTTTTCAAGTCCTTGGATCATGCGACTGGGACAACAGGATGAGAAAGAGGACTGGTCTCATCACACAAGATAAACTAAATGTTGTCTCTCAAGTTCAATACAAGCACACAAATAGTGACACATGATGGAAGATGGAGCGCCCAACACTACCAATGACTTTGCTATATTGATATATATACTGATCTGACACCCAACGCTATAAACTTTCATTCTTCCTCTGTGTCATAAAAAACCCCACATGTCCGAAGACAACAGGTGAAAACTATTGTCTATAACATAAAGGTTTTCCATTACCCATCAGCTGCCCCTGAGAGTCCCCAGTGACCAAAATTATCTCTCCGATCACACTCCTGACAGAAAGCTCCGTAAGCAAGTTCAAACTCCTCCATGGAGCAACTACGCAGGTGCCGGCAGAAGCATTCACCTTTTCCGATTGCTCCCTCCTTCAGGAGCTTTGGATAAGCCCGTGCTGGAGCGCCTCTTCCGCCGTACCGGCAGAATTTCCTACTTTCACTGAAAATTACGCGATCAGGAAAGCCTTCCCCCCACCTTTATCCCACCGCACCGCTGAGGTAACGGGGACGCGAAAGCTCCCCAGCCCAAAAACGTCCAGGTCAAACAAAAAAACAAACAAACAAAATAATAATACCAATAACAACAATAATGAAGCCACGTGTGAAGCGAATACAAAAGAAACCGCCGCACAAACACCCAAAACAAAAGCTCACACCCGAGCCGCCGTTATCAGCCGCCCGGAGAGGGAAACAGAAAGAGGAGCGCTCAGACCGCCGCCCGTCGCCGCTGTCCCCCACCCCGCCCAGGCAAACCCGGTCTGGCCTGGCCCGGTCCGTCCTCCCACCCTCTCCGCTACGCCGCTCACCTGGCGGGCAGCCGCGAACCCCGGCAGCGAGTCCCCGCCTGGCCCCGCGGAGACGCCACTGCCCCGCGACCACTGCGGAGGCGGCGCCGCCACGCTTTCCTCCTTCCGGGACCGGGGGCGGGAAGGCCGGGCCGGGCCGGGCTGCCTGCTGCCCAGCCCCGCGTCCAGCAGAGCCCGGCGCTTGCGCGGAAGCCCAGCTGTTGTTGCCAGCTGTGTGTGCCCAGATCGCTCCCGCGGCGGCAGCCGGCAGGCGCCGGACGTGGCGTACCGGGAGGCGATGCGCGGCCCGGCCAGGGGAGGGGCTTCGCGGCCTGTAAAACGTGGTGCCTGCGGGGCAGCGCGGGGCCGTCCGCCCCTCCGCCCTGCAGCTGAGGCCCAGGGAGCGCCGGGGTAACGGAGGAGCGCGCGGCGGCCGGAGGAGCGGGGAAGGTGGCGGCGGGTGCTGGGGGTCGCCCGGGGCGGGGCGTCCCCGGGGGCCGGGCGGGTGCTTCGGGTTTGCGGGAGGGACGTGGGGGGCCTCTGGAGGGGAGGGGGCGGGCGGTCGCGCTCAGTGTCCGTGACCCAGCGCGGGCAGGGCTGGGGCGGCCGGAGCCGAGGGAGGGAGGCACGGGAGGGTCTCTGGGAAGCTGCGGTTCATCCCTCTGTACCGCACCGCTCTGCGATCTGAACCCGTCCTTTTAAAGCAGGGCTTTTTGGTTTTTTTTCTGTATTAAACTATTTCCCTAACTACCATTCAGATCTCTTTTTTTTTTTTGTTTTACTTTAACTTCGTAATGCTCTCAATCTCAAGGTGTCTTAAAAGTTACAAAATAGCGTTTTTCTGGTTTTGGTTTTTTTTTTTGAGATCAAGAGGTGTTTTTCCCTACGTGCTTCAAACTCAGAGCATGCTGCCTTGTGTTTGTGATTCAAACAGCCCTAAGATACCTGCTCTTATGACAGATTAGATTTTAAACAATATTTTTTATGCTTGTATGTGACTATGCAAGTGTCTATAAATATTTATATTTTGATATGTGACTAAGCGGCAATACTGCAAAGTGATCCAAAAAGCAGCACAACAGTTTTGTCTCAAAATGTGCTAAACCAAATCCACCAAGGATCAAGTCTATTTTGAGCAGTACTGTGGAAGATTTTAGGCTTAAAAATTCCACTCTGTACTTCCACTTGGTTGGTAAAATATGAGGCTGAAGATTACTTGTTTCTATTCAGACCTTAATTTTATTTAGAACAAGTTGTAGCTTTTCTTTGATCTAGATGCATAATTTAATTAATCTTCTGAATTTTTCTGTTATTGACCTTTTATTAACTGATGTTTATGATTTTACGGATGATATGAAATCATTACAATAGAACTATTTCTAAATTAAAGCTTGACTTGCAATTTCATTTTTTAAAATAAAAAGATAACTTTCCCCTTTTAATGTGGTATAGGTAATAATTATTTAAAAAAAAATCTACAAGTAAAACACAAGTCCATTAGTGAAATTGCTGATGATCTTGTGACAGTCATCAACTACAAAAAGAAATGTGCTTTTAGTCTTTGTGATTTTCAGTATATCTTTAAAATTTCTTATTCTACTCCAGATGAAATATTTCTGGAAAGGTGAAATTAGCTAAAGCTTGAAGAGTTTGGTTTTAGAAAATATGAAAGGTGGGCTCTATGCTATAGAAGGCAAAATGAAAGTCTTGTGACGTTTTACAAAAGTGCACATAACTAAGAAACATAGTAAACACTGAAAGAAACATTTTTAGGCGTGTATTTGTATACTTTAAGGGTGAAAGTTTATGTTTGAGAATGATTAGAAGTTAAGTAGTCCTTTTTGGGTTTGTTTTTTATCCTAGCTTTCTCTTTTGCTTCTGCTTTTTAAAACCACAAAATGTCTGAAGTTAAGCAAAGGAAAAAAGGTATTTCTTCGTCTAAGACCAATGAAGGCTCACAAAACATTGAGAAGCAAAGTAGTTATGGGAAGCTGACAAATCCCAGGACGAGCTATAATCAGAGTTCCTTTTGGGTGGACTCACGGACAAGCTTGACCATAATTTCCCTTGCTGTTTGCCTGGTGGTGACCTGGTAGGTAACCCTCTAAAGCGGGTTTTAATATTTTCTTTTGTATTCTGTATGGTATTCAGTCACAGACTGTATGATTTATATTTGAATGCCATGCTTGAGTTAAGTGACTACATAAACTTGTTAAAGCCAGAAAGATCAAGAAAAGAATAGCAGTATTCACAAGCATGGAAATATGGATGTACAGTAAGTTATAACAGAAGCTTAGTTTATTATATCATGTTGAAAGTTTAAAAGGTGCCTTCATGAATTTTAAGTACCTGCTTTGGAGGCTACATCTAACTGAAGAGCAGCTTAATCTGCCAATAAGTACAACAAGGCTCATTTGGCAGGTCATAAATAGACAGTAGAAATGAAACAGAGTTTCTGTAAATAAATTGCTCAGCAGTGTGGTAATTGTTCCTCAGGTGGAGTCTTCAAGTAAAGGTTAAATACCTTCGTTAAAGATGTTTTAGAATATCTTATCAGCATCAGTACCTTAGTTCCATCAGAAACTGAGCTTCATGTAAAAATGATATGATGAAATTCTTAGAAATCTAGTGCCAGAAATTAGTTTAGGTTATTCACTCTAGACATCAATCCGAAAATTAAGATAAATTTTTTATGTTGATGTCACCTAGATTTCATTATCTAAATTTTTGTGAAACAGAACAATGTAGAATAAAATTATTACTTATGCTTCTGCTTACTGTTTTATGTATGTCTGTTTATGTCTCTTTTGCATATATCTGTCTATAGCTTTTATTGCCTAACTTAATCTTACAGAACATTTTATGTATTTTGAAACTTCTAATTGTAAATAATAATTCATTTACCATAAATTATAAGTATAAATTTATGAAAGCACAAGCATTTGAAGTAAGCTCTGTTGTTCTAGATAAAATTGTTCTAATACAGAGAGGACCCTTGCATAGTCTTCAAAAGACCTTGTTTGGGGATTAATAAGCATCCAGCAAAATGCAGGGGTTTTTGCTTGGTTGTCTCATTGCCTTTTTAATTAGACAAAGTTCAGAAAGCATCCAAGTTCACAGTAAATGAATCTAGAATATGTATAAAGTACAGGACTGAGATCTTCACTGCCTGTTCAAAGCTGGCATTGTCATTACAGTAGCTGTACGAGCTTTGCCACCCTGTGTTCTTGGGTGGTTACAATTAAACGGAAACTAGCCTTTCTAAATTCAAAGACTTCTATGCATGCTTTTGTGATGTTTTGTAAGAAAGTCCAAATTTCTGTGCGTGTGGTTTATTTCCACCAGTTAAATAATGCTTCATCAGTAAAATATCTTGCGAGGCAGTGCATCATGAGTGTGTGACAGTCTTCTTGTGCCAGTACTCTGGACGTTTTTTCTGTTTGAATGGCAGTACAGTGTAAAAAATGAAGTAAAAATGAAGACATCTATGGATGTTTCCTTCTTTTCCTGCCTCTTTTGGAAGATAACTCCAGTATGTAGACAGATCAACTTCATTAAATCCTGATTTTTATTTTTTTTTCCCTCTTACATATTGATCTAGCAGATTCTGTGAATAGAAATCCCTCCAGTAACAAATTGCTGTGAATCAGGTCCTGGAACACTTAATATCTGCTAATTATGTAGTTACGTTTTCTGTTTATTTACTTGCAATTTGCAGGTTTCTGTTTCGGCAGTCAGTTCAATTTACTGATATGGAAAGAAAGTACAATTTCTTACAGCAAGAAGCTGAAAAAATCCTGGATGTGGAAAATAAAGTAAATTTAATTTCTGAAAAGGTAATAGTCATTAACATCTTAATTGGAAAATCTCTCGTGAACATTTACCATCATTTTACATTGTTGTTGTTAATTTTTCTGTTTTAAAATAAATTTTCATAATGTGTTCTACTTGCCTGTGAATAGGCCTTTAGAGAATATTTCATGTGACAAAACAAGTCTATCCATGCCATTGTTCAAGTATGTAGATGTAGTGGTTTTATCTCAGTATTATTTTTTAAACTATTTTTAAAAACTTACATTGATGCACGTCCTTCAGTCTACCAGTACTTTTTTGTGTATGATTTCAACATGTGTTGATTTGAAGAAAATTTACAGGCATTTTTATGCAGTAGACCTGTTCTAATAACATGAAAACATAATGAACTGATAGATAAGAAAATAAAACAATGAAAAAATATTATGATGTGTGACATTATCAAGTAGAAAACTTGTGCTGACTGCCAAATTATCCCCAGTACCTTACAGATAATGATGGGATCACAGCATGGCTTATGCCAGTTATTTTGTTTTAGCACTGATCTCAGAATGATGTCACTTATACATGATGTAATTTGGATATTTATATGCTACACTTAAGATTGCAAAATGTTGCATGGCATTTACTGTATTCTACACGCAAAAAACAAACATGGAGACAAGGGATTGACAAAAAAGAAAATGGCATATATTCTATAGAAATGCAACAATAGACATACCTTTTTACTTGAGCTTTTCGTGATAGGTTAATCAACAATATTTTAAAGATGAAATATGAAAAAAATCATATAGGTCCTTTGTAACAAGTACAGTGGCTTTTAAGGGACTTTATTCTCTCTTAAATAAATGGAAATTGTTTTCTATTCTTACTTTTGTTAAGTAGACACGGACATTGTTTTGTGTTATAAATGCAGCTTGCGTCTTCTGAAAGTGTCCTGCAAGAAGCTGCTTCATCCATCTCTGTGATGACTGATTTTGAGCAGGAAATATCTTCTCTTCATAACATCATAAATGATATTCAGAACAATGAACAGACTCTTTCTCTAAAGATGCAGAGCATTAATAAGAAGTTCCAAAATGTTACAAATTCCTGGAGAAGAAGCTTGGATGAAATGAATACAAACACTAGTGGTTTAAAATCTGAAGCAAAGTTCATACACACAGAAGTTACTTCCCAAATTAATGAAGTCGACCAAAGAATTAAATCCCTTTCAGAAAGAGTAAAAGATTTGGAAGACAGTACAGCCAGAAATATTAGAACAGTAAAAACGCAAGAAGATGATGAATTCTCTAGAGTTGAACACAAGTTGGACTTGCATGCAAAGGCAGTTGAAAAGCTAGAAGAAGAACAGAATAGTCTGGTAGCCAAGGACACGGACCTGAATCAGAAACTTGCAAACTATGAACCTAAAATTGAGGAGTGCAAGACTCATTTGCCAACAATTGAAAATGCTATTCATTCTATTCTTAGATTGTCAAGTGAATTGCTAGGTATGGAGAAAAAGATACAGGACTTGACAACACAGCTGTTCACTGTGGAAAATAATATGTTGAAAACAGTTTCTGATACAATGGCGATGCAAAAGGTTCTCGAAGGCATACAGTACAATGGCAGCTTGTTGAAAGTGCAACATGAAATAGCAGCTTTAGAAACAGTAGTGCCTGACATAACAGTATCTTCAAAAGCAAAAGGAGTAACTTTAGAAAGCTGTAACTTAGGAGATGACCAGAAGGGGGATAAGTAAATTTGGACTTAGGTTTTTCATTGATGAAAAAGCACTTTATTTTCAATAATGTGATTTCAGTGTATGTTAAGGATATGTCATTAATTTAAACAGACATTGGATTAGCCTGAAAGGCAAACTTATAATAAAGAGGCTAGAGAGCAAGCCATACTGTGTTGAAAAAGGAAAGAAATATTTTCTTAACTTAAGGATTATATTCAGCTTATTTATTAAAAGATCCTTTTCATTTAAGGAATTTGAAGCAAAGTGTTTAGATTTAAGGAAAAAAAACCCTAATATTTTTAGTTTTCACTACTTAAGTTTCTGTTGTTATTACTTTTTGTATTATTTTCCATGGACTTGTAACACAATGAACAATTAATCACGTATTTCTCAGTAGAGAAACATGTACCTTCCTATAATGTATTGTATACCATAACGGTTTGGGGCTTATGGCACAGGCTTCTCAATGTGAGAATTGCTATTGGGATCTATGTATTTTATTATGTGCAGGAAAGCACTGAGTACATTTTTAACAGCTGAAGCTTAGCTACTACAGCATTACAGAAAACACTAGTGAAGAATCCCCTACTGAGAACGTTGTCTTGTATTTATAGGCAGCTGGTATTTACATAGCAGCTGGTGCTATCATTTATTTCTTTGACCCCATGAAAATATTCTCCTTAGACCTCATTTCCAGCCTTTTCAAATGTCCTAAAATCACTGGCATTGCTTTGTTCTGCCATTGAAGTCACTGAACTACATATAGACTAAAGTTCTTATTAACAGATATTCCTGTTAGATTCTTCTTCCATCATTTAATTTACAAGTTTGGTGTGATAAGTCACTGGATTAGTTTGGGGGTTGTTTGTTTGTTTTGGTGCTGTTAGAAACAAATTTTAACCTTTTATTCTGTAGAATGTTCTCTATTAGGCATTACATTATATATCTGGTATTGCTTTGCATTTCAAAGGGAAAAAAAATTAACAGTGCCACTGACATTGTTTCCCAAAGTTTGCTGAACCAAGAGCTGCAAAAGTAATTAATGAAATCCACAGAGTTAAGTACTTGGGATCAGGGAATATCCAGTTTATCCATAGATCTACTTACACATATTATCTAATAGGCCTGATAGCTGTTCATTGAAATGTGGATCTCAGGGATAATATCATTTTTTTGTCTACAGATTTATATCTTGCTAATTTTGTATTTCGGAACTCAGGAAAGTAGTTTGCTTAGTTGAAACAGTGTGAACCCACAATATTTATGACTTAATCAGACTTAAGTTAAATTATTCTGGTTTTGTACAGTTGTTTCTCTAGAACTCCACTGAAATCTTCACTAAAGAGGTAAAAGTGCCCATTCAAGAGACTATGAAACCAGCATTTCTCAATGTTATAAAGCTGTATCAGTTTCATATATTTATTGCTTATGTATCAATTTGTGTCTGTTTACAGTCATATTCAAAATAAAAATACATTGTAGTGAATTGTCCTGTCCTGGTACATAATCTAATTCAAAATAAACTGCTCCTTTGGAAAGGGTACAGAGTAAATACTTTAGTGTTCCATGTCCCATTAAGAAAAACTATTCTGTAAAGAAATGTTTTTTAAATACTTTTCTGAAGTGTGTTCTAGTTATAGTGTTTCTACTTCATATCTTTTTTGGGGAAGGGTGGCTAGATTGTCAACCTTAACATTATTGAAACCTGAATGTACAGGAATTTGAACAGGAAATCTTCATCTTTAGAGGGCATTAGCTAGGAAACAAGCACAACTTTCCACAATTTTGGTCTTTTGCTTTTGAGCAGACAGTTCTGAGCTAGTGAGGAATGACCAACACTATTGAAGAGCTAAAAGTATTTGTTTCTTTGGTGGTATTTTTACTGCTAGCGTCTAGAAGAGGATTAATATGAAACTAATGATAGCCTCTTAGAATGTGTTTCAACTTGCCCATTTAGTGGTTTTTTTCTCTCCAAGTTCTACCCTGACTTTTTGGGGATTGAACAGGATAGTATCACTCACATATTTTCCTTTCTTCCTCTCAAATTTGAAAACCAAGAACTAGTCATTTTAAAAAAAAAGTGAACTAGTAAATCCAGGCAAAAATCCAACAATAGCAATTGTGTTCTCTCATTAAAGTAGCTTTTAGGGAGACTTACTACAAAAATTCCTATAAATGGAAAAAGATTGCATTTGATGACTTGTGTTTTCAGAGGTCATGTGGGAAAGTCATATAGCACCTTCCTGTAATTTTTTGTTGTAACAGAAAAAGTAGTAACATTTTTTATGTATACTGTCAGGAAAAAAAAATTTGGTTGTGTTGCAACAGAAGCTGATTTCCTAGAGACAGGATTTGCACTCAATTTGAATATCAGAATAGTAAGATATTTCATTTGAGTATAGCTTGAATTATGATGTGAGTTGTTAAGCTAGATATATTTTTGTATCCCTCTAGTGTGAAAAGACTTGGAACTTAATGGAACAGCTGGAAGATCTTGAAATAATTTCTCACATAAAGCATCTGCAGGAAGATATTTATACAATGAAAACATGGTCTAGCAGCATAATTAGAAAACAAGAAGAACTGCAGAAGAATTTAACAAGCCTTTATCATGCAGTTTCAAGCATTGAACAGAATGCAGCTTCTGTAGCAAAAAACATAACGTTGACAATCGTGACAGTAAAAACTGACATAAGGCGCATTTCAGGCCTAGTCTCAGAAATGACTGCACTGACAGATTCTTTGCAAGCACTAGAAGATAAGGTAGAAAAAGGTGAAAAGACGACAGTAAAAAATATAGGTGACCTCCTCACCAGTAGCATTGACCGAAGTACAAAAATACAAAGCTTGGCATCCAGTAATGCAAGAAAAATCGAGCAAATGAAGATGGCATTGTCTGAGTTAAGGAGTGATTTTAACAAGCACTCAGATAGACTTTTGAATCTTGAAGGTGACAGAGCAAAAGTTCTGAAGACGGTTACATTTGCAAATGATTTAAAACCCAAGATGTACAAAGTTAAAAAGGAGTTTGCTGTCTTGGAGCCATTAATAAATGACCTAACGCTGAGAATAGGAAGATTAGTGGAGGAGGTACTACGACGGGAAAAGGAAATTGCTTTACTGAATGAGAAACTGGCCAATCTAACAAGAGTTCAAACCAAGATCAAGGATGTGAAAGATGAAATAACCAAGATCTCAGACTTGAACTGATCATTGAAAGGCCACTGCCTAAAGAATAGTGTTTGAGGAGTTGTTAACTTCATCACATGCAGTACTAAGAAGACAGACAATATTTAAAGGCTTCATTTAGAAGCACACTCAAACTTGAGGTTTGTCCTATTCCTTTGAAAAGGACAGGAAAAAGTCATACTGATTTCAAGGGAGAAGTTTATAAAGTGAGCAAAAACCATGTCTCTCTGCATGTATTTCTCTTTCTGAAGAATGACAAATGCTACATTTAATAAATTGCTTGTTTTGTACAATAAAGCAGTGTTAAAACACAAAATTATGTTCTTAGCTTTGGAGTTTGCTTTCATGAAGAAAGCGGGACACAAGACTGACAGATCTTCAGTTTTCCTTTCCTGCTCCAAAGGAGGAAATAAAATTGTGGCTTCCAGCAAAACAAGAGTTAGTCAAACAGCAATAGCAATTTGTCTCAATATATTCAGTCTGTGATTTTCGTAAACTAAAGTGGTTTCTTTTTTAATAATATTTAATGAGGTAAATGCAGTGAAGCAAGCAATGCCCAGAAATATTGCTGATGCCTTGCAAAGAGTTTGTCACGCAATTAGATAGAGTAAATTGTATAAGGTTTCCTATGAGGCTTTATAGTTGTAAATCGTAATTACTGTGCAGCACCATTCATCTTTAAAACACAGAATTTCTATAGGGACAATGCTCTGAGAGACCTACTAACCCTGCTGATGGCTTTATCACCAGTGTCATGGTGTCTGTTCAGGAATCCTAACAGTTATTCATTCATTATTTCTTAGTCTGCAAAATACTATAGTGAGTAGCAGAATTGCAAAGAGAAGCTACTTACATCCCAAAAGGCTACACTGATATGAGCCAATGGCAGCATTTCTGTGCTGAAAAACAGGAGATCTGGGACGTTTGAAAATGCTGTAGGTAGTAGACTGAAGTAACAACATAGTGAGAATGGGTTTAGCAGACGAAGGGCAGGGGGGAAAGTACATTAAATAGGAATAAAAATTACTATAAAAACCTATTAGGAGCAATACAGCAACTCAAAAAATCCCTGTAAATGGAATTATATCAAGAAGTGTCAGTATATGGTAAGGCCTTTATAACTTCTCAATTGTTTAGTTGGTCATACCTGAACATCTTGCAGCTACTAGACTCTTGATTGAATGGAAAATATAACCATTCCTCTCCCTCACCATTCTCATCCTCATTCAGCATTCCATATCTTTTGGTCAGCTTCATGTTGCTGGTCTTCCATACCCCTTCATTGCCCTCAGTCAACCTCAAATACTTCATTTAAAATCTTCCTCTTTTTGGTAAACGTCTATTGCTACCTCCCAATTTTTTTTACCCCTTTCCAGTCCACCTGACAGACCACAAAAATAAACCTGTCAAAAGACAAATGCTTCTAGAAAGCATCCACAGACACCCTTTACCAACTCCTGACCCTTTGCTCTTTCACAAAATTCTTAAGCGAGCCCCTAAAAATAACCAAATGGCATTTAAAGGAGACAGAAAAATCAACAGCCAGAATGGTCAGCCATGCTAAAGCATGTGGTGTATATACCTCAAAAAATATATATGCACATACACCATGAGAGTTTGAGGATTACATAATAAATATATCTCATCTGTATATTAAATCCTGCTCTTCAGTGATCCACCAACTCTATTTTGGTTATTTTAGTGTGCAAGCTCATGTTGCATCAAGGAGAGCACTTGGCACAACAGACATGGTTACAAAAGGAACACAGATAAGCGGAGTGAGAAATGCACTCTGCACGTCTTTCACTGTGACCCATACGATGCAGTTCACAGTTACCAGTGGATTAACGGCATCATGGGCTACAGTAATTTAATTTATTTAATTTTCAACGTTATGAATGCACCATTTGTCATCAGTAGCCAGCAAAAACCTGGAGAGGCAGAACTGGACAACCAGCAGAGTGCTACCTACACAAGTGATGTGGAAAATACGCTCCAGCCGCACAATTAATCAGAGCACTCTTGACACAACAGAGGTCTGTCTGCATGAAAAGAGCACTCTCTTCTTGGAACATTAACCAGAAAATAAGCCAGGATAAACAACCGTGGATTTCAACCCCCAGATGAATAACCTCCAAATTCTAGAACACATCTACCAGGAAAAAGCAGAGTAGACGGCCCTGTGCATGGTCTCTATGGCAAGTTCAGGACCATTAATTTCCCTTTCCCTTCAGATGTATGCAGACCACCCACCCTTCCTTCCCAGGAAGTGCAGGTCTAAAGCATTATGATCCTTTCAGAAACCTTTCCTGCTGCAAGCAAGAGAAAAAATTTAAGTCATAAAGATTACTTCGAAAAAATATTTTAAAAAAATCTCGATCTAACGTTGGCACATCCACATGTTGTCCTCATACATAAGGAGAGCAATCAGTAATTCTGCCATAATCTGCACAAGTATTACAAATTTGCCCTTCAAGCACACACCTCCACTGTACCAAAAAAACTGAAGAGTAGTTTTGCAATTACACTGCCCTAAGGACAAAGGCAAAGCTCTTTCTACAGCAGAAAAGGTGAGGCAGAGAGTGAAGTATTTTTCAAAAATTTAAAGCAGTCTGCTACTCACCTTATTTTAGTACTGTCAGTGATGGGGAGAGTTATCAGCTCAGGAAAACTACAACCCCTTACTAAGTTCGTTTCTAGGGTCACTCAAAGATACTCTCTCCAATTTTACCAAGTGATTGAGAGATTCAGATAATAATGAAAATTACAGCTATGGTTCTTAAAACAGATCATCCCATGGAGCCCAACCTGTGGTGACACTCAGGAGATCTTTGCTTTTAATTTAGTTTGTAGGCACAAAACTGGTCAATTAATATTCTTGTCAGCAACTTGCAAGGAAAAAAACAACTCAAAAGCCAGCAACAGCATCAAATAATCAACAATGAAAAATTACATGAGCAAAGTAATCCCAAAACATTAAAATCTACTTTTAGACAGTAGAACACCTGCTCAGCCAAGAATTTCCTGCTAGCAACATCTTTCTCCCCATCATCTGGAGTTACAAAAATCGTATTCTGTAACAAAGCCACATAGCTACTAAGCTCATCTCCCCAGGGTACTCATATTTGCTATAAAAAAGCAGGATGTTTATTGTTTTCACTGTGAACTACATCATTTCTATATAGAAATGTAAATTAATTACAACTATTTGTATTATTACAGCCCATTTTAAAATGATATGCAACAAACATTTCAGCAAGTATCAGCACATTTGATCTGTGGTACAACCTCATACAAATACTGTGTGTGAATGGAGTTGTTATTCCAAATTTATGTAACTATATGCTTTAAACCAGAAAACTCAGCTCCAAAACCAGCAAGAAAGGACGTTTTGTCATTCATAAAATATACACAAGCAGCATATATATAATCCATGTTTTACAAAGCACTTTGGGGTTTAGTGATGGGTCTGGAGTTATCCAAGTTCAAAATGGAGTGCTCCTTTTCGATACAGGACTTGCCCTGCAATGGAAGAGCGAGTCCATCAAAAGCACCACTGCTCCCACGCCCCAGCCTCCCAGACTTCGGAAAACGTACCAGGCATTATGCACAAAGCAGTTATCAATGACAAAGTTGACCTTTTAAATGCATTTTAATACTACGTTTTTCCCACTGAAGCTTATTTAAAATACCAGCAGGTATTTTAAGAAACATTTTACATGTCGAACCCTTTCCGAACAAGCATCTGAACAAGCCTATGGCTGAATGTCAATGAAGCCAGCACCTGCAAGACAATTCTCTCCCCCTCTGGAGTTTTCCACTGAAACACAACACTGCAATGATAGCTATGTATATTTTCCCTTTCTCAGTTACAGAAGAGGAACTGCTGGCTGCTTCTTGTAGTCTCAGATCTACTTTGATAAATCTGAGCATCTTTACAAGGACAGTTTCAGGTCTACCCTTGAGCAGTGAGAAAACAGACTTAAGATTCTCCTATTACTGCACAAAACAACTGTGCAACGTTGACCCTATTCTAGGGAAAAATTGTGCGATTTTGCTCAACATACAGAACAAGAAGCAGTCTTGTGAAATGTAGCTCAGCATTGGATTGTTAGACAATCAGGCTACCTCACTGCATGAGCCAAGCTTGTCTCACTCTTCTGCCAGCCTTAAAATTTGACAGAAGTGCCTCACTTCCCCCAGAATTAGAAGGAACTTGAGATGTTTTACAGCAAACAAAGAAATATCTACTGAGTTAAAATATGCTTTTAAAGAAACTGATATTAGGTACACAAAAGTGATACTGTTTTTTTCTAACAAGTTGTACCACACACTTAGGTTAACTTCAAAAGTTGATTTAACATCTATGGTCTTGATACAAGATCAAGTCATACTAAAGGTTCTTCCCCAAGAAAGCTCTTAGAAGCATTTAATGACTCATTAAATAACTTCAAAGCTTCCCACTCACTATGAGGAAACAAGATTTACATTTTTTTTTCATTAAATAATTCTAATTCAACACCAAAGTACTTGCACAAATGTTTTGTTTAGACTTAAGGAATTTGACTTTGCTGTGTAATGCAGTTAAGATACCAGCCACTCTAAGAGTGCCTTTATTAGTGTCCTGGTGACAGGGAAATGGAGAAGTTTTAGATTTTATTCCACATTCTGAAAGGCAGCAATTCAAAATAAGGCCCAGCTTTCTTGTTCAGTATAATCATCAAAATCTTGGAAGTTGGAGGGTTTTCCCAAGGGGTGAGAAGCTTGATGCTAAGCAAACCAATAGCAGGCACATCAGACTCCAGCAAGAAGCAGCAGTCAGTATATTTATTTATGCTATTCCAATGGCACCTGCCTTAATTGTCCTTTTAGCTCTGAAGGAACCAAGTAAAGAGGAAGAACAGCACAACATACGTGAGTGCCAATGTAAGTTCAGTATCATCAGCTCACATGCTGTAAGGCAGATAATATCCAGTTTTGCACAAAAGACATTTCAGCTCCAGCTCTACTATGTGAACAAAGTAGTACTGGAGAGGGTGATTATCTACTGTGGGTTACTGAACAAGTGAAATGCAGAGGGCAGCGTTATCATCCTTCAGTAAAAGACTGCATGACTGTCTCCTCCTGCATGCCTAGGAACCTAGATTTCTTCACATCAGGGTCCAAAAAAAAAAAAAAGGTTATGACTCCTTGCCCTGCAGAAGTGCATGGTTCAACCAAAGCTCAGCATTAAAATGATTCATTAAAAAAAATAAATTAAAAACTACAGCCATAGCAAACATAGGGAAAAGCTGGCAAGTTTTTCCAACTCTCCAATAAAAGACAAGCCATTTTTATCTTATTGGAAAGCTGAACTAAGTTTTTAGTGGTTAGATATATTTGAAAATCTTTATTAACAACAGCATTTTTTTAGTTAAAGAGGTTTAATTCCACAGGACAACCAGAAGGACCAAGTTCTTTGGTGTGGTTCAAAGCCAAGAGAAGCAAAAATTAGTCAAGTAAGCATAAGTTAGTTAAGTTGGGATGACCATCCAAAGGCAGAAACAGCTTTAGGATGTATAAGATTCTTTTTATCTCTGTGGGGAACACCAGTATTATGACCAGGATGCCCTATCGGACTGCAGTCTCAGCTACTCAGGAGTTCAGGTATTCTACAGTAACAGCTTATTATAGGCAAATGACCAGTGGA
The DNA here is from genome assembly GCF_001715985.3 of Manacus vitellinus. Lineage (NCBI taxonomy): Eukaryota > Metazoa > Chordata > Aves > Passeriformes > Pipridae > Manacus > Manacus vitellinus. The sequence continues at coordinate 20,745,684 of NW_021940682.1, forward strand.
CTCAAAGTGCACAAGACTGCAGTTTGTTTCTGCAGTTCTACAAGGACACGTTTTGGCACTTCTCTGGAAACAGTGAAAGCCTAGTTTCGTTACAAGTGGAAGAGTAACACTTCTCTGATCCCTAATGTGTAGAACAGAGCCACTTTTTAAACTTTTTTTTGTGGGGGAGAGGAAAGCAGGGAGAGTATTTGACATATTTGCTGCTATGAAACGAAGCTTACATATGCAGTAGTAAACAGACACTAAGCACTCTGTTTCTCATTTATTTCAGGCAATGACAGTGGTTGAATTTAAACCCTCATGTGAGATGAGGGCACAGCCAATAATGACATCATATAGAGTTTGTTTTCTACATAGTCAAATATATAAAAGTTTCATGAAACTCATCACTGGGACAGCCAGCAGTCAGTCCATGAGTTGTCTATTCAGTTAGACCAAGCTTCTTCTTCAGAGATTCTGGCATTTCAGGTGGAGGTGGGCGAGGAAGTCTGAAATAAACCTTGACAGAATCATAGATGAACCACTGTAGTGCAGTCAGGGTACCAATCATAATGATACGAGCAAACAGACCTTTCCATACACCTGCAGAGCAAAACATTAAGCATGAGTAGCATAAAACGACAGGAAAAACAGAAATCCTCCACAAAACACCACAAACACTTGATCCAAAATACATGAAAGTAAGGATGTACCTTTGAATCCAAGCCTCATAAGAACCTGTGAAGCAGAGCTGCCCTTTTCTTTGTTCAACACAGACACCACGGAGTCAGCAGGATGGGAAACAATTGCACAGAACACGCCAGCTGAAAGAATAATTTGACATTAGTTCTGTGGTGTTTTAGCTGTACCATTACTGTGTACACTAATTACAACCAGCTGAAACCACATCTAATGAATTGCACAGACATCATGTTCTGGTATCCTAAAAGGACTTTGATGAAGATCTACAGGTCTCATGAGGAGCAACTGAGGGAGCTGGGACTATTTAGCCTGAAGAAGAGAAGGCTCAGAAGGGACCTTATCACTCTCTACAACCACCTGAAAGGAGGCTGTAACCAGGTGGGCATCCATCTCTTCTCCCAAGTAACAAGCAACAAGACAAGAGGAAACAGCCTCAGGTTGCAAAGGGGATGTTTAGATAGGATATTAGGAAAAAATTCTTCACCATAAGGGTTGTCAAGCAGTGGAACAGGTTGCCGAAGGAAGCATTAGAGATACCATCCCTGGATGTATCCCTGGAGGTACTTAAAACAGGTGTGGATGTGGCACTTGGGGACATGGTTCACTAGTAGAGTTGGCAGTGCTAGAGTAATGGTTGGTCTTAATGATCGTAAAGGTCTTTTACAACCTAAATGATCCTATGATTCTGTGATAACGTGATGTGAATAGAAAATACCTCAGTTCTGCTATTGCAGTAACTCTTTTGCTAAAAAAGTCCTTCTGAGTCTTTGGATATTGAAAAGCCTTGTTCCATCCAAATATCTCTTACCTTCCTTTCAACCTTCCCGACACTAACAAAGATGCAAGTTTTTCACTTAAATCAGCTGCAGTTCCTAAACCTGGGCATCAACACTGGTAATATACAGGAACGATTAAGAGTACTGTTCTATTACAGACTCATTTTTCACTAACAGACCGAACATAGTTTTTTCCCCTGCATATATTTAAGTTCCAAGTAATTTCTCCCATGCTAGTGACATTTATTTAATATTCTGAGAAGAGACAGGACTCTAGAGTTGCAGTAGTCCATTAATGAAGTGTAGGACTTAAAGATTCCTTACCAATATAGCCTGCAACAAATGTGACTACCAGCTGTTCTCCTTTTGTACATTCACTTCGTGGCTTGGGAACGACATACTTGTAGAGAGCTTCTACAGTGCGTTCAAAGCAGGCAAATTTCATCATTGTGTATGGAATCTGTCTCATCCATAGTGGAGCAACACCTTTATAGAAACTTAATCAGAGAAGAGACAAACTCAGTTTTGTTTTCTTCAATATTTAAGGTACATTTCCAACTTGAAATAAATTAGCTTATTGTTATTATCAAGAATAAAGTTTCTAAATACTGATATTGTAAGGTTGTCAATACCTACAGAACAGAAATTTAAGTTGTATTAGTTCCTGAGTACTACCTTAAAATAGCAACACAAATTAGACTTTTCCTGATACCCAGGCTGCACAGCAGTTTCTGTAGTCACTTTTCAGATTACAATGCACTGCAGTAATGTAGTACTGATACTACCAGTGCAGTAAGGCTAATGTCTGCATACCAGCCAAGTCCTGATAGTGAGAAATGACTGGTTTATCTACAGCCAATTCTATCAGAACAGAAAGCTAACATGCAGTTATGTTACTCTCACATGCCAATGACTCAAGCATCTTTGACTGTACAACCAGAAAGTTGCTGAATATCTCTGACTGGAACTGCTAGAAACTGAAGTTATCCAGCAGAACTCAGCACAAAGATACTCACAAAGATGGATCTAAGGAGCATGTGGAATTAACAGCCAGCTCAACACAGATTCCCTGAAGTATGTTGTTATCTTAAAATACAAAGACCAAAACGTATTATAAGCTAAAGCCAGAATTAAAGCAACAGTTCTTAAGAAAAAATATTCAGCATCAAGAACCTGAACAAAAATTAAAACAGAGATACTTACGCCCAGATGCCTTCTTCTCCAAACATTTTAGGCAAAGCCTGACGCAGAGTGTTTGCATATCCAGGTTGTGTCTGAATACGAACTTTAGCAGCTTCCATTGGAGCCAGAGCAATGTCAGCAAAAAACTCTGCACTGGCAGATGCAGCTAAATATAGCGAAGTACGCCACAAATAGGCATTTTCCTGAAGTGAACATGAACACACAGTTTTATTAATTAATCGTGCTTCTGTGATTACTCCACATTACTATTATATTGTAGATATACAATATCTACAATACTTACAAAAACTACTTAAGGCTTACCTCTCCCAGCATGTTGCCATACAGGATTTTGAAAACTTCATAGAAACCAAATTTACAAAGCCCTTGCATGGAATATCCAATAAAGGTTGGAGCCCATCCCTTAGCCAAGCCACGAACGCCATCTTCATTGATTGTCACTGAAAATCCATTGAAGATGCTCTTGTATTTTTGTGGATCAACCTAAACAGAATAGGCAGTTAAATACTTGATATAGCTTACCATTTCCCTTCTCACACCCCCATCAAAAATTTAAAATTTTTAAATTCCTCAGACAGCTGGCTTCCTAAAATTCCCTGGACAGATGATATACTCACCACAAGGTTACAGTAATGTAACTTAATCGTTACTTGCTGGTCTCAAACCCTGACTTATTGTCTGAATTTTGTTTTATGCTTATTCTCCAAATCAACAATACAACTATAACTAACAGATTTACTGAAATCACTATTCTAACACTGTCAGAGGTAATATGGTGCAATTATGTATAGATCAGATTCTTTAAAAATTTGATAGCTCCTGTGAGCCATCTCATCCACTCTACATGTCACACCTACATACACTCAAGTGTCGCCACAAACCAAACCTGATGATTCACCTGATTCCTAATCAGAAAAGGTTCTCTGCCCACCTTCAGTTTGATCCCCCCCCCACAGTCAAAGACAGATGGAGCAATGGGGAACAAAGAGTATTCGACAACTTCTACACTTTACTGTGAAGTCAAAGTACAAGGCTACATACAAATTGTTTTCTGCCCACAAAACTTTGGAATTTCGTTAACTTTTCAGAAATTAAAAAAAGATTGAATTGAATAGTTTTGTTTCACGTGAAAGGAAATAATTTAACAGAAATTCTTAAAGAGGTAATTAAGTCACATCACACTTTTACTTTTCATATTTGACATCATCCAACAGTTCCTCAGAGCATTAGGAAGGGAGGTATCAAACCGAAAGCCAATCAAAGGTTTCAGAAAAAGCTATGGGACACACATGCCAACCTGCATGTGTCTTGCAGTCTGGCAGCAACCTACTCAAGAATCACTTCACCTAAACATGTCAATTTTGAAAAGAGACATTATTTCAGAAAACTGGATATATCATTAGGTACACTGTAAAATGAGGCTACGTTCAAGTCAGAACCATGCTTAGTTATTAGCTATGTAACAGGTGTCCTGGTTTCAGTTAAACCATAGCAAAGGTGACCTCTTCTTAAAAAGACATGGGAGGGCAGGCAACAGGTTTCTTCCTGGAGAACTTAGGAAGGATTAGTAACATGCTTTGTACTGGATCTGTAAAGAGAAATGCTGACAGGTTTTACAAGATCATACCTGGAATTCACATGGAACCCGCCCTCCTGAACATCCCCTTAAGTGCTGGAGAGGGAAGTATCACCACCCTTACCATGTAAGAAACCCAGGACTGGTAAGCCCAAGCCAAGCATGTCTGATGTGTTACAGAATTTCTAGTTTGAGACCAGAATTTCAAGAGCTTAAGTATGTGAAAAAGCATCTCTGGTAAACAATGCTAAATAAAGGCCATCCAGAAGAACACAACTTTAAAGAATATCATCCAGTACTCCTAGTGTGACCAGTAGGTCTGACTAATTCAGAGTTCCCTCCTAATTTCAACTACCGTATTTCCAGAAATTTAGAAGTGTGCTTTAATTTGCTTCATTCTTGTAGATTTGCCTGAGAAAATCCATTTGTATGCTTTTAGCCATGGCTGTTCACTAAGTGATTTTAATGCAAAGCTGGTATCACAAATTAAGTGTGATGCAATGACACTCCTTCCAGGTCAATCAAGAAGCACTTCAAGGAAACCAGCTGCAAGCACCAATGGCCCCACTGATACCAAATCAAGTTTTAGCCATTCTACTCAAAGTGGCATTGTTAGAAAATATCCAATCCATAAGCCATGCATTGATATCCACAGTGTTAATGGATAAAATTACACATGCATGTCACTCCAGGCTAAAATCCAGATCTGCAGAACACCAAAGATACTATTTTCCTACTCCAAAAGCACTGGAATAGTGCTAGACAGCAACCAGCCAGCCAAGAGTAACACTGTGCTGGGTTCCTTTTAGCAAATATAGTCAGTTAAATGTGCCTTAAAATGTCATAAAAAATAATTCATCCAGATTATCCTAAATACCTTTGCTTCTCTCAAAAGTGGTATTTTGCTACTCTCACAGTAGCAGATTTGATAAAGTAGCGTTCAAGTTTACTCACTTCCTGTCATCCAGAAAAGAGTGCATCCCTACTGCAAACTATTAATATTCTGTCTATATAGAAGTAAAAGTTCAAGAAACATTTAAGTTTATACAAACCTGCATACGACATTTCACTAAATCCAGGGGGACAACACCAGTGTGTGTCAGGCCACAACTTAGGACCCCACCAACGCCACAGAGAGCATAAAACTTGAGCGAGCCATATTCACAACTGTATTCTGCAGCAAAAAATAAAGACACACCATGCTTTTATATAAACTCCATGCACTGTTGGACAATGATGTCCAAGGTATAGTTTATGCCTCCAATTCATTAGTAGATTAAATATACCACACTAAACATGCTTTTTCAATGTCATCACATACTGACATGCAGAACAAACCTGCATTCTGCATTTAACCAGGTCTAGGGGAACCAGTGCCGTATGTGTTGTTCCACAGCTAATAATCCCACCAAGGCCACAAAGCATAAAGAATCTGTTTGAGCCATAGGCACAGCTGTATTCTAGTTAATTGGAAAAAATTACATACATATGATCAATCACAAATGGTAACAAAGATAAACAAAAAAAACCAAAATTGACTGAATGCTACTTTCTCAGAAGTATTAAACTGAAATAAACTCCCATTTAAGTTTGTGGGAGTATAAATGTACTGTTAAACACAGAAATAATTCCCTTGCTTTAAATTACCACCTTTTAGACTGGCAAGATTTGATTCCAAGCCTTCCAAATTGAATTTGTTCCTTTAAACAAGCAATGGAAGAAAGTGACATTTTAGTTCACAACACACTTAAACCACAGAAATTAATCCCAGAAGCTGCTAGTAGAAATTATGACTCAAAGTTGCAATGTCCAACAATTCCCTCTAGTACTCAGGAAACAAAGCTTCTTTGGTTAAATATTGTATGATAGTGTAACTTCCGTATTTAAGTAGAGACTTATAATGATCTACAAGATCAGTGTTGGAATTTTGTTTATGCAGCTGTATTTTCAGGTATTTTTCAGATTATACAGGTTTTATTTTCTTTCAAATACAGAATCTCAAATTTATATACAGCTTGTTCATTCAAGTTTACATTTAACAGTACAAAATAAGGATAAAGTAGCAGCACAGTTCTGCAACCATGCTTAATATTTTAAATATATAAGTAAAAACAAAACTAATATACTTAATAAGCATCCAGAAAACAATACACTATGTAGAAAATATTTCCCTGAGTAAAAGGGCATAATCTTTTGCTATTACATCCATTGCTGTTACTTGAATATAATGGAAGTCATTAAAGTTACACCAGCTTAGTAAGAACTATCTCCAGAGAAACACTAATGAAAACCAAAAGACAGTGAAAACCTATCTCATGCAAAGCTTCTTCACTCTCTTTTTGATTCTGAAATAAATTCCTTTACGAACATCAACAAAAATTTACAATTATGTTTAACAGTATCAATAGAGCAGCAGTTAACACTAGCAGGCTTATCCAGCTCATAACTTTGCTATTTTAAGGGAACTTCTTCCTCCATATCTTCCAGATATATTACATTTTAAATTCACATTTCTCACTTAACTCTTAAAAATTAATTACCAAGTCAATACAATATCATTTTTTCTTTATTCTAAAATAACCAAGTCACAGACAGCATATTAAGCCTAAACTTAAAGCTAGACATCAGTTAACAGTCAATTGAGATACTGCTCAAGACTGCAAATATGCCGATCTGGGACTTACACAAACCTCCAAAATAGCTTGGCTAAGCTGGCAGATTTGCAGACAGCAGTAGTCTGTTTACAACTCTGCAGAATGACAGGTTAAACATACACAGACCAGGCATTCTGTGCAGGTGTAATCAGGGAACAGACTCTAGATCTGTATGGGGCAGTTCTGTCCAGCTATCCTTCGCCTGCAGCACAACAGCACTTCACTAGTTACCACACTGCCCAGACACCAGAAGTGTTTGTTCACAGTCCCTTTTTCACAGTAATTTACTGTTAGAAGTCACACTCCTGAACTAACAGAGACAGACCTTTGTAGTAGTCACAGAAAAGTAGAGCTTTAGGTATGTGCTGTATCACTATTCAGGCTGATCTGTCAGTTCAGTGTTCAAAAACAGCAATTAAGAAAAGCAAACCAGTATCAATCAGGTTGGAGCTCTTAAGAGGTATCTAAGTTTGTGGCAGTACATCTCAGACTTTCTATTTTAGAGGTAGAGTCAAATGTCCTAAAAACCATTACCTGTGAAGAGACCTCTAAACACGTAGTACAGAGAGCAAGAAAGTCATTCTAACATACCCAGGCACTGACTTAGCACAAACACCACAAAGCTACTCAAATATAAACACAGCATAAAAATATGCCTACTGTTGGGACAGCTACATCATAACTACTTTTTATCTCTGCTGCTGATCTGACATGGTAAGGACAAATTCCAAAAGCTGATCATAGAACATTTTGCCTCTGAGCTGGGTTATAGCTGATGCCCTGAGCTGAACTCTTTAAAAGGTCTTGTGGTTTGTACTGACTTTGTGTGACCTTGTGCAAGCTCAGATATCTTCCGCAACACGTTCTTCTTCCAACACAAAGGCCAGAGAAGCAACTGGTATGTGAAATAATGAACCCAGCAGAAAAGACTACAAAGATTAAAAACTACTGGCCACCTTTGACCACAACTGCCTACAAACAGGATGAAGATTAAGCATAATGCTTTTAAGAAATAAGTGCACCTACTGAATATATTTAGCATACCAACAAGCGATTTAGGGCTTTAGTTAGCTGGTAAAAGGATTACTACACTAAAAGCCAGAAGCAATTTCTTGAAAATTTATTAAGTAACATCCAACACTGAGTTGTCTTTCACATATTACGTGAATGTCCATCTAACTGCTCTAAAACACTTCAATAATCACAGTACTTGAAAAGGTGGCTTGCTGAAACCGTTTAGTTCTTTTATGAAAAGATGTTTTTAAGCTTTTAACAGCTTAAAAGAATTTTAATATATACCTTCACTATTGTGCAGCCCTTCAAAAGCACCTCGACAGGCTGGAGAGATGGGCAGAGAAGAACTGTCTGAAGTTCAACAAAGGCAAATGCAAGGTCCTGCACCTGGGAAGGAACAACCCCAGGCACCAGTACAGGCTGGGGGCTGACCTACTGGAAAGCAGCTCTGCAGAGAATGATCTGGAGGTCCAGGTGGACAACAAGCTGTCCATGACCAAAACTGTGCCCCTGGGGCCAAAGAATGCCAATGGTATCCTGGGCTGCATCAGGAAGAGCACTGCCAGCAGGTCAAGGGAGGCAATCCTGTCCCTCTATTCAATCCTAGTGAGGTGCATCTGAAGTGCTGTGTCCAGTTCTCAGCTCCTCTGGACTAGAGAGACTTGGAGCTCCTGGAGTGGGTCCAGCAGAGGGCAACAAAGATGATTAAGGGATTGGAGCATGTCTCTTGTAAGGAAAGGCTGAAAGAGTTGGGCCTATTCAGCACCAAGAAGACATGACCAAGAGGGGATCTTATCAATGTCTGTAACTATCTGAAGGGAAGGTGTCAAGAGGATGGGGCCAGGCTCTTCTCTGTGGTGCCAAGTGATAGGACAAGAGGCAGTGGGTAGAAACCAATGCACAGGAAGTTCCACCTGAATATGAGGAAGAACTTATTTACTGTGCAGGTGACCACACACTGGAACAAACTGTCCAGAGACATTGTGGAAGTCTATTTAAGAACCATTTGGATGCAATCCTGTTCCATGTGCTCTAGGATGACCCCACCTCATCAGGGAGCTTGGACCAGATGACCCACTGTGGGCTCATCCAACCTTACCCAGTTTGTGATACTAGAAGTATTATCACGGTACGACCTTTAAAAGTCACAAAAGTGATCGGGAAACATATGGGAAGCACTTGACTCTAATGTGCATCTTAAACACCAGTTATCTGGTGTATACTCTACAAATGCTAGGCACAAAAAAAAAGGAGGAAACAAAAGCCCAAAAACATCTGCAGGCACGTCTGGATGTTCAGATGTGAATAAACGGGAAAAAATAAGAGGAAAAGGAAAAGAGGATGGGAGACATGGTCTTTTGAATCCACAAATTCATACTCTGCTCTTCCCCAGGGATGAAAAAGTACGGGCCTATAACCTCAGTGACCGAGGCTGCAGGCCCTACAGAGACAGAAAAAGCGCTCTCTGCTCCCCAAGACAGACTCCGCGGGGCTCTCTGTGATTAG